>NW_010402018.1:0-28604 GCF_000710305.1 Buceros rhinoceros silvestris
CACACTATTTTGTCGCATCCTTTTCAGTGGGAAACAGCTCCCTTTTCAACCTGCGACACATGGGATCCCCAGAGTACCACTGAGATATTAGGCAAAGGCGGACAAGTATCTGGACAATTTGCTGATGCATGTAGAGATGGCCTCTTCTCAGGGGAGTAGCTATGACCTTGGCATTGTGTTTGCATCAGTACAAATCTAGCAATATTCAAGAGAATTAAAAGCTATCAGGCTTCCTGAATGTAATGAGCATCTAACTTCACCCCAGTCCAGGAAAAGGCCTCAAAACCAATCATCTTCTGCTCAACCTCCATCAACAGCTACTGTAAAAAAGAAATTAGTTTGGAGTTACTACTGATCATTAAAGCCTTCTGCCAAGATCCTATCCCTCAGATTTCAAATCAGACCATCACATTTTAACCATGTTCAGACTTCAGGGTATGTCTGACACATGTACTACCCTTGGCTATGACATGGCAATGTTTGTCTCCAGGTTGTGACAAAGAACTGTGGGAAAAAAATAAACAAAACCAACTACATTTCTCCAGTCTTTTCTTTTGGGATGTTTTTGGAGTGTGGTGACAAGTGATGGCTTTTTCCACTCTCCAGAGCATTGTTTGCTTATACTAACAAATGAGTGGTCACAAACAGTAAGAGAAGGAAAACCCTGAACTACACATAATAACTGGAGATCCTGAACTGAATGCTTTCAGTTGTGGTCACATGGCCAATATTTTGTAACATGAACTTCAGATTAGGTTTGCTCCCATGACATACATACACATGGCTGAAGACACAAGAATGAATAGACTGTTCTGACAGGGTACATTGTGAGCCGAAAGAGAGATTAGAAGATCACTCCTAGTTCATGGCTTCTCACATGTGCTGCAACAAGATGCCCCAACTATCATTCCAATATTGACTCCTACCATACTCAGCTCTGTTATTCTAACAGCCAGGTAGCAAAGTCCTGAAGGGACATTGTGGGTGATGACATTCTAGTTCCTGTTATCACAAGCACCCATGCAATACAATAAAATTATAAAAGTAGCAGCCTTCAACTTCAAACTAGGAGTTAAGTAGCATTCCTTCAGGATTTTGCATTCCTTCAGGATTTTTCTTCTTTGACGGCTAGGATGTGATTCTAATTTTCTAATGCTTTTGGGGCTCCACATGAGCCTTTTGGATTAAATAGGAAAATTAAGTTGGATGGTTAGGAATATTTCTCTTTATCGTGTTTTTTGTGAGTGGTATTTTCTCAAAGCTTTCACTGGAAACAGATGCCTAGGAAGGATCTTCTGGTTATATTCTTATTCTTGGAGTTGTCTGCAGGATTTAGTACCACTAACTTCTGGAAGGATGTCTGTGCCAGGATATGGAGTTGGCTACTCTGCCGTTGCGGGCACCATGTCTTATTATCCCATGCATTAAGGCCCCAAATTTCATCTAAAAAGCAGCTAAGATTTCTGCCTTTACTTTGATTACTTTACTTTGATTGGAAGGCTGCTTTAAAATATCATTGTTCTGACTGTTTTAATTTCCAGAGCAATTATTCGTGCACAACTGAAACTAGGCTTTTGTAATGCCAGCATTGTTCTTTAGCTTAAAATAACTCTTTTGAATCTCTTTTTGCCCCCCCACAACAAACACAATTCCTCTCAACTTTTGTTTCCTTAGTCTGAACCCTTGCCAGACAGTTCCTCTACTCCTTTATTGTCATGGCAGTCCTCTAACTCTTGTCCAGGCTGAGTTCATCTTTCTTGAGCACAGATGATCAGAATCATCTCCTCAATCTCTTGCACAACAGCATCAACAATTCTTAGTCTCTTTTGATGTTTTGTTTCTCAATACATCTTAGGAACACATTTTTGTGTAGTTGCATCACACTGTCTCAAAACCTTCTTCTTACTAAACTCAACAACTCTAAAGCCTTTGAGGTTTGGGGGTTTTTTTGTTGCAATTGCTTTTTGGTTTATTTTTCTTTTTCTGTTTGTTTGTTTAATCTTTCTTT
The DNA here is from genome assembly GCF_000710305.1 of Buceros rhinoceros silvestris. Lineage (NCBI taxonomy): Eukaryota > Metazoa > Chordata > Aves > Bucerotiformes > Bucerotidae > Buceros > Buceros rhinoceros. The sequence goes on from NW_010402018.1 coordinate 2,009, forward strand.
TAACAGATGAACATGTATCTACCTTAATTCAGCATCTGTCTTATGTTTTTTAGATGTTTCTTTAAAATGGCATTATTTGGTATTAAGAAAAGAGAATTTAGAACATAAAGGTATTGTTCCTGAGTGTCTGAGGGAGCTCTCTAGGCTCTTTTTATCATCAATGGAGAGAGACAAGCACCCCAAGAGTATGATTTAGCTCATCCTAAAATAGACATCTAAAATGAGAGTAAGGCATCGGTCTTTGAAGATTGCCTGTCTCTCCCTGTAGATGATAAAGGAAGCCTAGACAACTGTCTCAGATGTTTTGCTTAACTTGTGTGTGGCTAAAGTGAGAGGAGCTGAATCTTACCCTAAGTGATTCATGACAGGGAAAAGCTGCTTTAATAGGTGCCAGTGTCTATATTGTACTGAAATTTATGTTTCTAGCTCATTGGGAAATATCAGACATATTTATCTATTAACTGTAACAGATTATATAATACTGAACATTTCTAGAAATTTAAATAGGCCCTTTTTCAAAGAAACACCTGAATATGTCAAAAGCTTTTATGCTTGCTGAGTTGTACTGACAACCCTGGAGATCCAAAGACACACCAGGCAGCTATGAATTCTGACTTAGATCCTACAACTATAAATATGATTATTTATGTGAAAAGGACTGCTCACTTACGAGAAGTTGCTGGTCAATGCAAGTGCTCACAGGATTTTGGCGAAAATTCATGATAATGTTGCAAATATATTATACATTACTGCAATAATACCTTTCCTATCGAGTGCATGATATGCTGAATTAGACCCAAATATTTTAACACGGGACCTATTATTATTTAATTTTAATTTTATTATTTTAATTTTTTGGTCTTGTGAATGAGGTTGATAAATGTATTTATATTATCACTTCCAAAAGTAGTGAGATGAAGCCAAAGGGTTTACCTAAAACATATTAGAGTTTGATAGCCAAAGGAACAATTCAGTCGTTAAACCTGAGATCACCTTTTACTTTTCCCTCAAGCACACCCCAACCTTTCTACAAATAAGTGTAAAAATGAAATTCAGAGAGCTATTTCCTCCTTTCTGTCACAGGAAATCTTGCTGAGACTAATCTGCTTTTTAGAAGGTTTACTTTTAAATAGGATTTCCTTCCTCTGCAGGTACACACACTGAATCAGGAAGCACCAGTTTGAGTCAATGTTAAATGCATTTGGTTTTCAACTTGAGTCGGCTTGCAAATGATGGAACCAATGATTCATAATTTCCATCCTGATCTTGTTTGCTTTATATTCACACTGTGGCAGGGGAACTGCTGTGTTCATGATCATCAAGTTATTTAAGGGGAAACTGATGCCATCCATTAGCCTGCCATGTGAAAGACACATTTGCATGTATGAGAACAGATTATAGGAAGGTGATATGCCACTCAGCTATTTCAAAGAGTTCACATTTTTTGTAAGTCTAGCATGATTTGCATATTCTAGTAATGCTGCACAAGTTAATCGTCATCTATGCTTATTACAGCCCTGTTATTTCTCAGTCATTCACTTCTAATATGTAATTAAATAAGCTGATTTTCAAGGTAAGTCTGTCTGAAAATGGATCCACTATGTGGTATGCTATCCCCATGATACAGAAAGCCTAGTTTTAAACATGTTCATGTAGAGCTGCATTGTGGTCAGTTTTGCTGGCATATAGTTTCTGAAAGGCCTTTACATGTTCTATTTACCTTGCCACCTAGGTTCCAACAGAAAAAACAAACCAGAATTTAGAACCAGGTGTTTCATTATGTTATGGGCCAAATCTTCTGAAGACTCGTTTCCTGACACTGTCTTCTGTCCCTAAAAACTTATGAGAACAGATTTCTTCAGATTTCTTTTATTTATCACTCCAATTTTACACAATATGAAGGGGTGTAGGAACAGCAGACAAAGATACTTGCAAATCATCCATTTTGAGAAGAAAGAAGAGTTTGAAAGAGTCTTTGTTTCATGTAATTTCTACTTGAAACACAAGACTTACAAGTCAAGTTCAGACCATGTCCAGTGAGTGATTTTGATCACTTACTAGACCATAACAATCAAACCATATATACTTTTTGGGTCACGACATTTCTAAGGTCCATTTTCCTAAACGGAAAGTTTACAGAAAAGACTGGGACTGCACAAATATCTAACCTTCCTCTTGAAGTGTATCATTTTCTTGCTGGGAGAGCAAGAAAATGGGCAAGAGGGTACATATCATCTCTGTCGCTTGTGAGGCCAATCTTTTGCTATTTGTGAGTTACAGTTAAGAGACTATGACACTAGATGTGTGTGTTTAATCTTGCTCAAAGTGAATAATTTAAACTTGTTCTTTGTGAGTTACAGTTAGGAGACTATAACAGTAGATCTCTGTGTTTAAACTTGCTCAAATTGAAAAAGCCTACAACTTAGTTTTCTCATTTCCTTTCGTAAGGCTACTATGCAAAAGGATACCTTTTATGTAAAAAAAGTAATAGCAATCTGGGCAGCATCATCTAGATTTTCACACTGAGTTGCTCAGGGCATCTCCTTGCTTAATGTCCACTGAGCCAGTCTACAGAAGCATATAAGACCCCTGATTAATGAAGGCAGGAAAACACACTTAGTCTTATGAATTCTTCAGAAGTGCTGAGTTTTCACACTATGCTTATGTACACATATATATACACATATATATATATAGGTTGACTATCTTTCCCATTCCTGTCTTAGACTGGCTGACTCACTAGCCTGAGGACAGGTGTTTATGTTTTAGGCAATGGCCTCTGAAACTAGGTAGTCTTGATATAACCAACACCAGCGTGATTAATTTTACTCAACTTTACACATCTCTCAATCAACTGCCTAAGCCTAAACCTTGGCTTCCTCTCTGGTCAATGGACAGAAACAGACACTACTTGAAGGTCCTTTTTCCCAATAATTTACTGACATGCACTTTAGGACGAGTTGCATTACCATCTGGTGGTGTTGCTCGTTTCTCAACAGCTAGATAAAATTTAAATTTGTTACCATTAGATGTCTTAAAAAAAGTGGGCTGTATCCAGTTTGAGTATTTTAGGTCTTACTGATTTCACTGAGCTTTGATCAGGCACATTTACTCCAGTCAGCATGAGTGACAGCACGTGGCTGGAAGGTCACAGTACTTCTTTCCTGGAAATGTTAAGAAAGATGAGAAAAGGAAGCCACAATAAGACAAACAGAAATGTCTAAAAGAAGTCCTGTGTAAGGACAGTTGATGCTAACTGCATTGTTTAGAAAGTCTCTAGGCATCTGCTGTTTGGTGAGTGGCTCTTTGTCCATGGTGTCCCCCAGGCCATGCTTGACAGTCCCCAGAATGAACACAGCACTTTCCATCAGGCATACTCTCCCACCCATTGTGTGAGAAGAAAATGTGACTCACCAGAGCTTGGTAACACTTACTTAGTAAGGGGTTTTCACTTGTGGCTGTCAGAACTGTGGGCATAATAAAACAAAACAAAACAAAAAATCAGTAACCCAGATCTCTAGACAAGTGGTTAAGAAGCTTCCCTTTACCTTCTCAGGTCCAGCATGACCACCCCAGAAAAGGGCTTTGCAAGAAACCATCGGATCTTCATCGAGTGAAGGAGACAGGACATCCCATTGCCCCAGAGCTTTGTGATTTCAGCGAGGTTGTATTAGCTCAAGTTCTGCAGAAGAATTACAAGCACAGTGTTGTCAGCTGTAGCGCTAGAAGAAGGACTTGACTGTACATTTCTCTACCCAGACCAGCTCTCAGTTACGACGCTAAGGAATGAAATGTGAATCTGGGTAGCTGCATTGTAAAAGAAGCACTAAAATCTGCAGCGTGCACTTTGCACAACTCTGTTATTTCCTGCAGAAGAGGAGAGAGGTCTCTATGCAGAGAATACCTGTAAAGATTCTGTTGAGAAAATCAAGTCTAATGTTGCAGCAGTGATGGCAGGACTGATTATAGAGCTATTACGGAGTAAAGATAATGCACTTTGGAAAACAAGCAAAGGTAACGGTCCAAAGCCCAGGCAACAGAGCAATGACAACACAAAGTCTGGTTTGAGGAAGTATGATGCCCTTAGAGATCACAAAAAGAAACCCCAGCTCAGAACTCCATTTTCAAAAGTCTGTGTTATTTTCTACAAGCTTCAAATATTGCATTTCTTTTCCCGTTTCCAATTCAGTCACATTAAATTACTCACCTATAATACATTATAATTGAAAGGGAAATATCGCAATTACAGTTTCCCATGAGAGAGCTTTTTCTTGGCTTAGATCCCTCATCTATAGGATCTTACAAAATTCTTGAGACATACCTGGGCCATATCCCACCTGTTTTCAGATAAACAACAGCAGGAGGAGTATATCTGGGTCTTGAGTTACTGCATAATCATTTTCTTGCTGAAGGTATTATAGTACCAGGAATGTATTTATTCAGATGTTACAAGAAAAGAAGCATCTGGAAATTAGTTCCCTTGCTGACTGCAAGAGAACTGCAGGGAACTTGTTTATTTACTACAAAGATGTATGAATTTGGCCGGGCATCTGGTCACATTTTATTTTGTCAAGAGTGGGTATCCTGGAGGCAAGGAAATATTTGAAGACTGTTTAAGGTACATTAAAAATGTGGATTAATGTCTCAATATTTTCAGATCTTATACTATATTTTTTAATGTTTTAACAAAATACAACCTTCCTTGCAAGAAGTTTTTGAAGCACAGTAAGCTACCAAACCCAAATAGCTTGCAAAAAGAATTTTCTTTGATCTAATTTATCTCTAGAGTATTGATATAGTTTTAAAAAGTACCGAGCTCAAGCTTTATATCCAGGTGATGATCCTCACTGTTCACAAAGCTCTGCTGACAATACTAATGAAACAGACAGTCAAAAATAGTCAATATAACCTAAAATAATGTTACCTTTTTGGTGTAAAATAAAGAGATTTTTTACAAACAAAGTTTTTAAATCTTTAGTGCTCCACAAATGGGTCTGACCCCATTTTCCCATAACTAAACACGGGAGTGAAATTGCTTTGTCTGAGTCCCTATCAACAAAATTCTAAACTTACTTTGAATGTGCATTCTGGGCCCAACATGTGTGTGCACCCAGTGCTTGGTGCAACGGCCTGCTGAGAATCCAGGGTGTGGAAGAGGGTTTGCAGTTGCTTTTACTGGCACTGAGGAGCGGTGAACAGAGAAGAGAGAAATGCTGTCTTTCCTTTGTGAGAAACCTGTGGAGGAAGAGGCAGTGTTTGGGAAACAGAGCAAGAGGTAATAAAAATGTTGTGAAATCTCAGAGCAGCTGCAAATCTGTAGATGAGACTAGTCTATCAGGAAAGGGGCAGACTGTAAAAGCAAGACAAGATTTATTTTTTATTTTAAATATTTTTTTTTTGTGCTGGACAGGCAGTGTTACCAGTTGCTTGGTTCCCTGTCAGCCAGCTACATGGATGATGAACAGCAAGGAAGGTGAGTTGGCAGGAAATGAGGCAGATTTGGCAATTTCCTGATTTCTGTTGGCCTGTCATTAAAGAACAGAGAAAGACTTCCAAATTCTTTTGGAAAATGCCTGACCAGCTTTAGCTACTGACCTTTCTTCCCCACTTCTGCAGAGGATTCTCATGCAGTCATGGGAAAAACACCAGTGAAGAAATAGAAACCTTTTTCTTTTGCACAAGGAAGCAGAAGTGTGATGGCAGCTGTTTTGCAAACCAAGCAGGTTCAGAATGTCCTTTGCTCTCTGCAGGGACTGCTAATCTGTGGGACAAAGAAGAAAAGAAAAAAGAAGTGAAGAGTGAAGACATGTACGATCAAACTGCAAAGTGGATTACTCAGTGTGAGAGTGATGAAGGGCTGGAAAACCCTGTTGCAAGCACAGGTAAAGATTCATCACAGAGACACTGTGAAGGGAAACATTACCTCCAGAGAGAAAGGAGTGGATGCCATGGGTAGGAAAGATTTTCTGAGTGACCAGGTATGGAGGCCTAAGGGCCTCAGAATACATTCTCATTTTGGCTCAAACACCTGTCCGCATGACATTTTCCAGAAGATTTGCAGCAGACATTTCCATACCATTAGGTTCAGCCTCAAGCCACAGCTGGTCAAAAGTGCTCTCCCTCCTTTTCCTCTCTCTTCTTTTTCACCCACCTTTTACTGCTCTGAAGAAGGGAGTGTGATCAAAAACTTCCTCTTGCATTCTTGTCCTGCAGGAGAGCAGCTTTTCTCTAAGGACATAAATAATCATGGTGACATACTATGTTTTTATATGTGGCAGTATGTCGTATAACAGGTGACTCTGCATTCCACATATGAATATATTCATATGTTTTCATATATTTCCATATATGAAAGCTGTAATAACCACAAGTCCTTGTTTCATTAATACACAGGGGCAGGGAGAATCTTTCACTCACACACCACCTCCATGTTCTGAGAGAAGGATGGCTTTGACCTCTTTGCTAACTGGCTTTGAACTACACAGCCATGGTTTGACTCACGTAACAGCATCGAGTGGTCTGTGATTATGCGTTCCAATCTCAGTCACCTGATGATTTTTTGAAGATGGGTAACATAATTTTAAAAAATCAACTGCTTCTAAAATGTCTCAGCAATTCTTTTAAAAATTCTTATTTCACAGCCATTCTCAGACTGAAAATGGTAGCACCATGGGCAACGATCACACCCCAGAAAATCTTTCAACTTGTTGGGCAACATAACACAGTTATTTTTTAAAGATTATGTGACATCAAAAATGACTATGTAATAAAGGACATTTCACCACAGCAATACTTTGCATAGCAATGCACCCTGCAAGGTTGGTGCCATGAGGCAGAAAACCTGGAGTTTGAAATTGCGAAGCAACACTTCATCTCTTTTGTGTAGCAGAGAGATCATTCTGATGCTCAGGTCAGGAAGCAACAGAGAAGCCACTTTCCTAGGTTACAGGGTGACGTTTCTGGATTATTCACAGTAACATACATTAATATTTTACTGTGACACCGTTTACACTTGGAAATCTTTAGAGCTATTAAGGCTGGATTCTTCAACCAATACACAGAACATGCTCTCTATGCCCTTGTTTGCTCTATGGATTTGAAAAATGTTAGGAGAAGGTATGAACATTTTCCACCACATCTAGAGAACTTGGCAGAGAGTTACAAGATTTCATGTCCATTCTCTCTCTCTTCCAAAAGCAAGATCTGAATGCAAGTTGTTCCTCTGTGTTCAAACAGGACAGGGGAGAGGAAAGGAAAAGCAGAAACTTATTTAGACTGCTTACAACCTGCATAAATGCAGGAATGTGAAAATATCAAAGAGCTCCAGCTGCTTACTTCAGTGAGCATGCATCTAAGCCATAATTGAACAAGACCTGAAATACCCATGTGAGACCAGAAAAATAACTTTGTGTTCAAGAGAAAAGGTGAACTTGTTGTTAATTCAAGAAAAGAGAGCAAGGTTCCTAGACCCTAGGAACTCCTCGTGCAAGGAGTAAGTCATGTACTACTTGGTAGTCAAAATGGTCCTAAAACATCTGTGCATACTACAAACCACTTGTGAATAGAATGTGGTGAAACTAAATGTGTTTGCTCATGAAGATACTGATAAATTCTCAGCAGCGTGAGCCTTTCTCAACCCAAGACCAAAAGACTCCTGTTCACTGCCTTCACAATGGCTCTTACTCATTATGTGCTCTCAACTTCTCAGGATGACATTTATCAAACTTTCAGAGGAATTCCTGTTTATATTTTAGATTAGAACCATTAATACACATGTCCCCATGGCATGGCCTCATTGGTTTGGGGATATTTGTCCCACTTTCACCCTTCTAAGAAAATAATTTTCCCCGCATTTTTTAATCTTTCTGTTTATTTATGAAGAAGGCCTTTTGTGTTACACCTCACAGTACAGTATTGTCCCATGGCACATTCAACACTGTCCTGCAGCATTTTCTATTCCTTTTCTTCCCTAGTCAGATAGAGTAGCCACAGGTTAAACTACAAAATCCTTGCTCCAGGACCTGCCAGTATCATCTAGCCTTCTGCTGAGAACAACAAGCATTTCAGAGAGTGTTTTCAAAATTAACTTTTCTCATGTGGTTATAGGGAGTGTTGATTATTTGTATATTCTTATAAATGCAACTTTTGCAGCAAATCTCTTCTTTGCCCTAAGAATACTGTAATTAATTTTAAAATAAGTTTTGTAAACAAGTTGGTAGAGACCCTAGTCTGATGATAATGACAGGCAGTTTTTGCTGTTTCCAGTTACTTAAACCTACCTTTTAACATGAATAAGCAAGATTATGGCCTTATCATATTTTAAATATAGGTGGTATAATTTTTATAGAGCATTGGAGAATGACTATGAATGAAAATAAAAACTTTCAGTATGTATTACATTCAAAACAATTTTCTTCTCAAATCCAGTATGGTCAAACAAAGTAAGAATAGTGGTGGGGGAGGAGGAAGAATGGGCATGGGAGAGGAGAGAGATCATACCAAAAAAGAAGCTATAAAAATGGTCAAGGCATTGTCTAGGAGGCTGGTATCCAATTCTTAATCTGCTGGATAATGCACTAATAATACATTATTAAGCATTTTCGAATGCTTTCCTCATCCTCTCTACCACAATAGATCTTATATTTATTCTTAAACCTCTAGTAGAAAAACATTTCTAGTCCTAATTCTATTAATTTAAATGTAGCTGTATCTATTTTGTCTTAAAGTTAAAACTCCCACTAATTGGAATGGGAAGTATATCCTCTTACATAGGGAAGATGATATATTTCATTGTGGTTAAAGTTGCCTTGATAGAGATGAGTTTGTAACTTCATTACTAATATTTGGTAGTCTGATGTTGCACCTGACTTCTTCTCTCTCCTAAAGGAAAAAAAATCCTAAAATTTTTTTCCTCTTTTTGCAGTAAAGGATATTGAAATAAAACAACTCCATGAGATATTCTTCTTTCACATGCTTCAAAGATTGGGGAGAATTTCACAGAGTATCTTCCTTTCTCTAGTGGAGTAAGGACAAACCTCTATTCCAAAACCACCGGGGCCCCGGAATTATAAGACCAAGTATTTCCAAGCAACCCAGAGTATTTCTGATTCCAAAACTTCCAGCAATCACATTTGCACTGTACTAAAAGATCTGCAGCCACAGCCCAATTACCATGATGATGCAGGAGAAACAGTCTATTCTAAGCTTCGACAGCTATTCATTAGGCCATGTCAAGAGAAATGTATTCACAAGAGCCCATTCACAAGGCTCAAGTGGCGCTGTTCTTACTGCGGGACTTGTTCAGTGAAAACGCTTCAGAAGATTGCAAGTTTTGATCAGAGCTCAAGCAAGTTCAGAGCTTATGAATGACACCTGCAGTAAAGGCAGACAGAGTTACAGAAAGAGCAAGGGGAAGAGAATGAATAGGTAGCAAATAGTCTCAACACCCCACTAGTTACTTTGTGTTCTTCTGTTGCCTTTCCTAATTTCTTTGCCTTAGTTCTTCAAAATTCAGAAACAGTCTGTCTGGGAAATTTTTTAAGCTGAAAGAATAGAAACATCTAGGGAAGATCAAGGTAAGGAGATACTTGCGTTCATTCCATGTGAAGCAAAGTAAAATTGGGTCCAGCTTCGAAATGACTGTAATGTCTGCAATCACAGCAAATTGCACCCGCTGCCAGAAATCATACCGATAGTTCTGCCATTCTAATACCCTTGCTTATCTTCTAAACCAAGAAATAGCCACTTATATTTCCTATAGAAATCACTGGCATTGTGTATTGCAGAATATTGCAGATGCCAGCCTGGCTGCAGAGACTTTTTCCTATACTAAAAAAACTTTAATAAAGGATTTTTTAAAAAAATCATCTAAGAATTCTAAAATAAATTTCAGTGTAGAAAGTCCTTCCCATTTGAAAGCTGTGAGTCATCTCTCTCACATACCAGAGATAAATTAATAGTGCTATATAAGAGCAATTTATCCGAATGATCATTACAGAGTTAAAGAAAGGTTATTTAGCTTAGGAAACAGAAAATTGCTCATGTCTGCATTTTGAGAGACCAGGGCATGCAATTTGAAGTTATTTTGTAGTAGATCATTCTTAGGAGTCTCAAACAGCCAAGTGGGTCAGTCTCCATTACAATGATTATATTTAATATTTACATATAATGATTTAACTAGTTCAATGGATATTTGGGAATTCAGACCTGTCTCAACACAGTGTCTCAAAACCTCAACCTAATACATTTGTTTTAATAAATACTGAATTAAAGTTTACCAGAAGGTTTTACTAAATTTACTGATGTCAATGACAACCAGTCAACAATAGGAAATGAGTTTTATTCAATTTTGAACCTAAATGAATGGCCACATCTAACACTGAGTCTTCGACTATGCTACCGTATTACAGAATTGTTGACTTGTCACTGTGCACATCTCATATCCTTCATATTAGGCTGTGAGAGAGGTTGAAACAAAGTTCTCTCTAACTGTGCTTTGGTTGCAGGTGGTATGTAAAATATTTATATGTAAAGAAAGGGAAATACTAGAAGTTGGGATAAAATGTATCATCAGACACATCTCACTTTCAAAACTAAATTGGAAATGTAGGGTTCAAATTTCAAATGTATTTGTATGCATGGCAATGCAGGCATGATACTACTTTCAAGGGCTTCTCAGAAAGTTAGGTGTCAATTCACCTTTAATTAAGTTCCTGAACATCACAATGGGAATCTAACACTATTTTGGTGGATTGAAATAGCTCTGAAAATCTGGTTGTTGACATCCACTTGAATGTAAATAGCCTAAGTCTATACTCCAAATAACTTATAGGCACCTAAAATGCAAAATTTGAAATTTACCTGATCAAGAACAGATGATTTATACAAATCTATTTATAAACTAATATTCTAAATTCTCTAAAATTGGGAACAATTGACATTTTTAAGGTGTAATTAATTTCATTCTAAAGTATGGATCTAAAATAGGCCAGATGAATCATGCTGTTTCAGTAACGGGTATTTCTCTTCATTGATTATGAAAGGGAGTGTGTAGGACCTGGACCAGAATAATGTGTTGACACATACAGACAGCTTAGGGTTACAGCCCTTAGCAATTTAGCTGATCTGAACTCTCTTTCCAGAGTCAGCCAGGTGAAAGTTAGGTGTAGTGATGTTGGCCCATCACCCTACATGATGTGAGACTATTGCGAATCATTCTGTTTGAGATGATAAGTCACCAGAACTCTATTGAGAATAGCAGAGATATGCTAAATTACAGAAACTGTGCTCCAAATGAACTGTACCCCCCAAAAGAGATGAATTCTATTCACAGCCCCCCAAAATAAATATCCCTGACCCTGGGGGAGTTCTTATATTAGATCTGAATCTGGAAGCTTGAACTCAAAAGGATCAAATGGGTCATTTTTCATTTCTTGTTAATAAAAGTTTTTATTCTTTTCTCAAACCAATCAAAATGATAACAGAGAGAAGAGACTCAGGCCTTAGAAAGGCATTAAAGTGAAAGACAGTAAGTGTAGTGACAAAAAAAAGTCATTAGGAAATCTATATCTTTTGGAAGATGTTACTGGATAGCATCTGATGTTAAACAAATTGTTATTGTAGGTGATAATTAAAAAGATTTCTACCAATAAAATTCAGTCCAATCAATTTAAATCTATTCAATTCATGTCTAATTAGTACATATCAAAAATAAATCACTTGCACATGTATCTGAGGAGCTTTTAAATCTTTTTGATTATTACAGATAAGCCATTTGTTCTGCTTTCAGTTAAAGGTCAGCCAGTACTTTTATTAAAACCTTGTTTTCAAGGTTTGTAAGTTGGCTGTAAAAAATAATTTCAAGTGGAGAAAGTAGGCAACTTTTTTTTCAGCCAAGGAGAAAAGAATCTTTCTTATAAGTAAAGAAAATCTAAAATAGATCTCATTTTTAAAATACAGTATGTCTTGTAGTACTGCCCATTCCACTGATTCAATTATAATTTTTGTACTATATCTACTCTACATTAGCAGGGGGAAAAAGGAAAGAGCTAGTTAAGGAATAATGATCTCTTTCTGTCTGGAAAATTAACAGATTTTTGTAGAGCAGAAAAGAAGTGATTTCTACTGAGAAATCCATGTATTACTTTTATAAATCAACACTGAGAAGTGGGGAACAGTCATTGGAAATATCTCTCACTATCTGTCAGAAAGATTAAAAGTTGCTCCAGCAGAAAATTTGTTCTGAATCAAGTGAGGGTCTCCTTGGTCGTGTGCGCACAACTCACTAGCTCCTATGGGGGTTTTGCCAGACACCCCTGACATTCACTTCAGGGACAGCTAGAGTTTAGTCCGGATATGACCACTGGCCTACTGATCTTTGACAAATGCACACCTCTGTCCCACATTCTCCCCTGCACATGATTTCTTCTGTAAAACGTTGTCAGACATATCAAATCTAAGCAGATTCTCTGCAAGTTTGTGGATGCTAACAAATCATGGGGAGTGGTTGATGTGCTGTAGGGCCATTCAGAGGGGCCCTGCCAGTTTGGGGAAATGGGCAAACAGGAACCTCATGAAAATTGGCACAGGCAAATGTCAAATTCTGCACCTGGGAAGCAATAACTCCTTGCAGCAGTACAAGCAGGGGGCAGACTGGCTGGAAAGTGGTTCTGAAGAAAAAGTTCTGCAGATTCTTGTCATCAAAAAGCTGAGCACGAATGAGCCTTTGCATCAAAGGTGGCCCATCTTATCCTGCGTCAGCAAGAATATAGTCCACAGTTTCGGGAAAGTGACACTTCCTCTCTATTTGGCATCTGTGATACCACACTCAGGTACTGTGTCCAGTCTGGGACTCCCCAGTAAAGGTAGATATTTCCATACTGATGCTAGTCTGGTAAAGACTATCAAGCTGGTTGGTCTGTTGGAGCATAGGATGCATGAGGAAAGACTGAGGGAACTGGGTTTGTTTAGTCCTCTGAAGAGATGATTTGCTGATGTCTATAGCAACCTATTGGGAGAGCATAAAGAAGATGGAAGTGTACTGATGGAACATGGGAAATTCTGATTCAATATATGCAGGATGATTTTTAGCACGATGGTCATCAAACATTATAGCAGCTTGGGTAGAGCGGTTGTGCAAAATCCATCCATAGAGATACTCAGTATTTGATAGGGCAACTGGACTTGCTCAGAGCAGAGGCTGGAGTGGGTGACCTCCGGAGAATCCTTCAAATCCACATGATTCTGTCGGTCCACTCTTTTTGATTAATTTAAAAAATTTTCACCTCCACTGAAATGGTCATTCACTTGTTGGAGGGCCAAAGCTTTTTCAGAAGATGTTGCCAGAGGAAGTTAAGATTGTTGTCTCCTGTAATGTAGCAGTAACAATTAAATCAATGTTTTTAAGAGCTTAGGTGGACAAATATTCTGGAAAAACACCCAAGACAAAAAGTCTCAGGGCAGGCAATTGCCTGTAGCTCTAGCAGACCTACAACAGTCAGATGACGACACATTCTCCTTACACAGTGAGGAGCAGGCAGTTGAAGCATTGTCCTTCTTTTTGGTCATTGTCTCCAGTTAACATATTTGTGGACACCCATCTGGTTTGAGGGAGGTGGAGATTCTGCTTCAAAAGCTGAGAATCAAATGTTTTCTGGTCTGCACATAATATTTACACTGGCACGTTTCCATACAGGTGTTAAGAGGCTGCAAGATGTCAGACTGTAACAGCTGCCTCACACTGGTGTAAATGATCATGCAAATTACTTAGCAGTGGAAAATCAAGGCTGTGATGAATTTGCTTGAAAGTAGTCTCTGTCAATCAGTATTGTATTGTTTTTTGGTGATTTTTGAACTATGAAGTGATGCACAAATTCTTCTTTAAGTTATGTACAAGTATATTTAGTGATGCAGAACTTTGATTCTCTGCTGTTAAGAGCTCGTGTTATTTGCAGAGTATAAACTACCATTTGCCAATAGTATTATTAACTTCACCAATCTGGCTCTTGTTTTTTTCTTAAACAGATCTTCTATACCGGGGTAAATTTTTAGAAACACTGCTCTGATGCAAATAAGTCTTTTGAGAGTGTTGGTAGAGCCAAATGTCCACATACATTAACTTATTTGGCTACCTAGTCTTTTTGAAACCTAATAAACAGTGAAACTGCACATATTAAAATGTGCCCTTTCAGACAGTATATATCACATTTTGCTTTCAATTCCCCTGGGGCAGCCCAACTGCATGCAGGAAGAAGGATATAGTTGTATATAATTTAAGTTGCTCTTTAGAAAAAATACTCAGCTTTTAGATCTATCAGCATATGCCAAAGGAAAGAACCAACAACCAAAGCAAAATATAAGCCAAAATTCAACACAAGTAATTTTTGAATTCTAGGTCATTGCTAGCTTTCCATCTGTCTGGAGAACAATAGAATGTACTCATGCAACTATTCACTGAAACAAGTTTCAAAAATCATAAAGCCCTCTGCTCTCCCATTATGCAGGTGGTGTGCAGTGCCAGATGCAAAATAATCGATGTGGTTTCAAAGTTCCCTGGATCATGTCACAATTCATACATTTAAAAATATGTAGGAACTCAAAATCTATATGACAGTGTCTTTTAGAGTTTATTTTTTCATTTAGTTTGAAACTGTCTTGATAATCAAAACCTGATTTAAAATTCAAAAAGTAAATTGAATGGCAATTTTTGTTATAAGTTCTAATTCCTATACATAGCTACTGGAATCTTAGAGAAATAGTTAGAATACATTAAAAATAATTTACAGATTATTTGGAAGAAAAAGCATTTAAACACCAGAGTTCAAAGTCATAACAAACAGGATGCTAGTGTTAGCATGAAAGACCCATCTTGTAATAAACAGTTTGTTAACATTTTTTCAGAAGGCATGTTCCCCTGATGCCTACTGAGAGGAAATAAAGCAGCCACTCCCCAATTTATAGCTATTTGCCACATGACAGAGAAGTGTTAACGAACTAGACAGGTTTGGGAGTAAGAACTTTCTGCTTGTATACAAGTCTTGTTGCCTGGTGCTCTTAAATGCTAACAAAACCCAAATAAACTAAAAAGCATTAATATAATTTGACTATTTTTCCCCCCTGTAGTTTCAGATGCTCAGTTTTTTTCGATTGATCTATCAGTTCAGCTCAAAAACAGTAGTAGTTTAGATTAGAGAAGACTCATTACAGGCAAGAAGTCACAGAAACTCTCTCAAAAGTCTCATGCGATAATCAGAAAATACAGGAGAAGAGGATGTTACAGATACAGACACCACTGGGTAGGAAAGATCAAGGAAGGAAGAAAAGCACTCATGCTGTACTTCAGCAAATCAACGACTGATGACAAGTGTTTTCCTTTGTGCTAACATTAGACTGCACACATTTCGTCAGAAACCTGGCTATGCATCTGCAGTTAGATGCTGCTTTTTATATTCATTATGGCAGGATTAAATGCAAGATCTCCTTCCTGCTTTTGCCAAAGAAGCAAAATTCTCACTAATTTCATTTGAATGTGCTGTTTGTGGAAGATTCAGCTGTATCCTTATTACTATTTTCCAGTAAAGTCTTTAATGTGCCCTGGAACATTTTAACTCTAAACAATCGCCTGTTAGTTTATGTAAGCATCTGCAGAGATTGCTTTTCCTCCCCCACCAACTATTTCTCCTGTGCTTTCATCTACCTGTTATACTAAAGGGTGTAATGAAGAGATTTAATTTAGAGGTCTCATTAATCATCAGATAAGAACTCTACAGTCACAGCTTCATCATCACCAAAAACATCTTGTGAACTCTCAAGATTTACTTTAAAAAGTTTAAATCTGCCTCTATTGCATTACTATCAACCCAGTCTGAATTTCAAACAACATTTACAATGATATCTACAGTCCTTAGACACACATCATTCTGTGAAATACTGTGTTATCTTCTAAAACTCAGACATCTAGGGCTTGGGACACCTTTAGCCTTATATCATTATGAATTATCACAAAGATTCCTCCCTGAATCAAAGCATAAGCCATGTCCCTGCATGAAGAGTGCAGAATTTGAGGATTTCTATATTTGTAATGTGAGAAGACTTGAAGAAGCCTCCTGAGCTTCTGTTTCACAGCTGGGAGGAAGAAGGACTAATCCAGAAGGCTTCTGTGGAGGGAATTTGCAAGCAACATGTGGCCTGGAAAGAGATTTCCCCTAGCAGTATGCTTATTATCCCCACATGTACAGATGCTGAAATTTTACGTTATTACTTTCAATTATAGTGAACTTGCCCATTGTGGGGCTAGTGCTATTCCAGTGCATTGGGTTTGCGTGACAAGGTTTCGGTAATGGGGGGGATACAGGGGTGGCATCTGTGAGAAGCTGCTAGAAGCTTCCCATATGTCTGATAGAGCCAATGCTAGCCAGCTCAAAGACAGGCCTGCTGCTGGCCAAGATCAAGCCCATCAGCAATGGTGGTAGTGCCTCTACAACAACATATTTAAGAAGGGGAAAAAAGAACAACAGCAGCAGACAGAGGAGTGAGACTACGTGAGAGAAACAACTCTGCAGATGCCAAGGTCAATGAAGAAGGAGGGGGAGGATGTGCTCTAGGTACTGGAGCAGAGATACCCCTGCATCCTGTGGTGAAGACCACGGTGAGGTGGGCTGTCCCCCTGCAGCCCATGGAGGTTAATGATGGAGCAGACATCTACCTGCAGCCTGTGCAGAACTCCATGCCAGAGCAGGTGGATGCCTGAAGGAGGATACAATCCTGTGAGAAACCTGCCCTAGAGAAGGTTTCTGGAAGGATCTGTGGAGAGAGGAGCCTATGTTGGAACAGGTTTGCTGGCAGAACTTGTGACCCTGCAGGGGACCCACACTGGAGCAGTCTGTTCCTGAAGAATTGAGCCTTGTGGAAGGCACTCACATTGAAGCGGTTTGTGAAGAACTGTGACCTGTGGGAAGGAGTCACATTGGAGAAGCCCATGGACGACTGTCTCCCATGGGAGGGATCTCACAGTGGAGCAGGGGAAGAGTGTGAGGAGGAAAGAATGGCAGAGACAATGAGTGATAAACCGACCACAACCCCATTCCCCACTGTGCTGCTCAGCAGGGAGGTGGTAGAGAAAATAATCAGTAAACTTAAGCCCAGGAAGGAGATAGAGGTGGGGAAAAGGTGTTTTAAGATTTGGTTTTATTTCTTGTTACCTTACGCTTATGGGATTGGCAAGAAATTAAATTAATTTCCCCAAGCTGAGTCTGTTTTGCCCGTGATGGTAATTGGTGAGAGATCTCTCCCTGTCCTTATCTTGAACAACAAGTCTTTCGTTATATTTTTTTCTCCACTGTCCAGTTGAGGAAGGGGAGTGACAGAGTGGTTTGATGAACACCTGGCATCTAGCCAAGGTCAAAATCCACCCCATACACCACTTCCTAAATCCAGGTAGGCCAAAAAAAGACTAGGTCTTCCAAATTAACAGTGAACAGACTGTCATTCACACTACTAGGCGGGAAGCAGGGAGGTGGTAGAGAAAATAATCAGTAAACTTAAGCCCAGGAAGGAGATAGAGGTGGGGAAAAGGTGTTTTAAGATTTGGTTTTAATTCTCATTATCCTCTTCTGATTTGATTGGTAATAAATTAAACCAATTTTCTCAAGTCGAGTCTGTTTTTCCTGTGAAAGTAATTGGTGAATGACCTCTCCCTGTCCTTATCTCAACCCTTTCATTATATTTTTTCTCCCCTGTTCAGCTGAGAAAGGAGAGTGATAGAGCAGCTTTGGTGGACACCTGGAGTTCAGCCAGGGTCAATACACCACGTACAGCTCTAGCAAAGTTTTAACTGATCAGCTCCTACTGAAAGTGACTGAGAACTAATCTGACTCCAAAGGCAAAATGGTGGAACAAGTTTGCGCAGTACAAGTGCAAGAATGACTGATGCACAGATAAAAACTTGAAGATTTATAATAAAATAGGAAAAAAAGACTGTGCTTGTCAAACTTGGTAATTTATTTCATGTCCAAGCATGAATTCTACCCATCTCCAGAGAAAAACATGCCATGCAGAAAAATAGCAGAAAGAATACATTTGCATTCAATAAGACTTCACACCCTCCCCACCCCCACCCCATCATCGGCTTGAATTAGAATAGTTTTATTCTTCTGTGAGATTAGGGACTACAAATAAAGCTAACAAATGAAGAAAGAAGACAGACGTGGAAGGTAGTAAGGAGAAAGTGACTCCCTGGGGAGAATAACGGAGTGAGGGAAGGATGTGAATGGAAATCCAGTGAATGAATTATAAAACGTGTGCGGAGCGACAAAGGGAAAAGAAAAAGATAACAGTAAGTAAAACACTAGAAATTTAAATGAATTGCATCACACACAAAAATGACCGTGTTAATTGTCCATAGTAAAGAAGTCTGCTTCAGGATGCAATACAGAACTGCTACTTTAATGTTCTTTATTCATTTTCCAGTAACTCCAAAGCTTTTCACAGACTCAGGGCTCAAATGTGTTTTCACCAACCTAGAACTCTGCTGTCCTTGGTTCCAGGAGCTGGTTGAGCTGAAGGTAGCAGAAGGTTCCTCCTTCTATACCTCCTCATTGGAGTTGCTTTCCTTCCTTTCTGCATGCTCCCTTCCCAAGAAGGTGATTTGGACCACAAAGTACTCACACGCCAGTAGTATGCAGTTTTCCCAGGGAAGATGAGGCACTCCACTTGTCTGTTTATAGCCCTTCTAGAACAGCCTCAACTTTACAGCTGAACAGCAGCAAAGATCAGTGCTGCCCCTCAGTGAATGGGGAGCAGGAGCTAAACATAAGTAATAAGTAGCAGTTAACGAGTACTTTTTGTGTTGAAAAGACTGATGTTCTACCCAGAGATAAAGCTGGGCAAAATTATTAAAATCAATCTTATTTTCTTAAAAAATAAACAAACAAAAATCACACTATCTATTAAAAATTTCATTGTTTTTTGAACAGGAAAATTATGAATTAGACAATTTTGGAAATTACATTTAACAGATAACTAAGTCAAAAATTTCAGTCATCTGATTAATCTGGGGAGTCTCATATAAACACAAGAACACATCGATTTTATGTACTTCTTCAGTTGTTCCTGAATGCTTGACAGGCCTGACAATGCGATCGATAAGTGATCCCGTTCACCCAGACCTGCAGGTGCCTTTTGTGCTCTCCCTGCTGGAAGATGACAATCAGACTCATTAACGGCAACACAAAGCATTACCAATGACATGGTTCCTGTCAGACAAATACAGCCAATGCCTATTATGATTTTATCTGAGAGAAATTGATTTAATCAGCGGTCTAAGATTTAACCTATTGTTAATAATGCAATTTAAAGCTTTTCCCTCTTGCTTCTGACCAACCTATTTGGAATTTAAGTGGGTAGAAGTGACTGAACAAGCTCACAAGGGTCAGAGTTTATCTTTTCTGTCTGTGCCAGCCCCTTTGATGTTTGACGCAGAGGAATAATCCTCACAATTCCAGAAATCACCCTGTGAACAAGAAACAATTTACCAAGGCTGTTTTGTCACATATTGCTGTCTTAATTTAGGTTTTACAGAAGATTCATGTTCTGTGAGTTTGATGCATCTGGAAGATGCATCAAACTGAAAGCTGGCAGGTTGTATAAAGTTAATGTTACATGGATGTGCTATATTAATGATCTTTTAATCTGAAGCTTGTTTTTCACGTTGTCTTTCTTTCTGCTTTGTTTTTATCCATCATCTTTCAATTCATTACAAACTACTCTGGCTTGGTATTTGTGGAAAAAAATGTTTTCAGAGTGATCTATAAAAATTTTAATTTAATGAAGATACAAGTGAAACACACAATCCAAGACTGTAATGATGCCTAGAAAAAAGCAAAAAGTTTTCTTGTAGTGGTCTTTTTCTACTGTGTCACTGCCAGTTTTTACTAGAAAGGTATTCCTCATGAAAGATCTGAACCAATCATCATGAATTCTGGTAATGACTTTCACATATTGCTATTATTAAAATCATTACAATCAGTTTTGGGTATTGAAACTGCTTATACAATAAGAGCACTTCTTACTCAATATGACTCATTTCCCTCAGTCTTTGGCTATACATCTGCTTCTTTGGGTCACATTCTGCCTCCTTGATATCAAAAAAGTATTTCATGGGTAATTCTTATAGAATACCATTTTACAAGACTGTTCTATCTTATGCCCAGTAAAGAAAAAAAGAAAAAAGAAAGAGAAAAAAGAAAAAGAAAAAAGAAAAAGCAAAAAGAAAAAAGAAAAGGTAAAAAGGAAAAGGAAAAGAAAAAGGAAAAGAAAAAGGAAAAGAAGAAAAAGAAGACAGCAGCACTTAGTCCGTGTTCCTGTTAAACAACAGAAGTTTGGAGGGAATGTATGGTAGTGTGGGATGTCCTGAGGGGAAAAGTTGGAAGGGCAGATTCACAGATCCATATAGGGAGGACATGCTGGCATGCTATGCCCATAGGACGACATGACTAACCGAATCAGGAGGATGTTCAGAACCTAAATCTACAAGTAGGAGGCCCATAAAAGTTTCACAGACAGCTTGAAATTCATTTGTGAAACTGGTGTTTGTGTGATGAAGGTACTAAATAAGAGAACTGAGTGACATTAGGAAATAAGGGAGTAATCCGTGTGCTCTAAGGAGAAGTGAAGATGAAATGGTTACTGTAACCAAGACTGCAGAAAATAAAATTCTTGGTAACAAATCTTTTCTGACTACTGGAGAGAAAATGACTAGGAGATGTATTTAATTTTTCCTGTTACTCCATGATTTTGTCTCTCTGGGATACAGTTCCCAGGAGCTGATAAACCTCTTGCAATCTTTGACACCTCTGTGTGAGAAGAGCAGGTGCATAGTTCAACCTAGGATCCTCTCAGATTTCAGTTGCAGGCATTAAGGAAGGCTTTTCAGTCAAAGAGACGGGTCGATTTTCCCCAGGAGGTACTTTTCCCCAGGGAGTACACTATGCAACAACAACAAAAAAATTATGTAGACCCACCAAAGGAGCAATTGGAGAGTTAGAAATAGGGAGAGGAGATAGTAGAGACCTGTAAACACTACAAGAGAAAATGACTTTGCAAGTGCATTACGATCAGTGACACTGTCAAAACAACAAGGCTGAGGCTCTGCAAGACAACAGAGTAAAAAGAGTAAAAGCTTAGTGAAAAGGGGTGGAACATCAGTGTCACTGCAGTGGAAGTCAAAATGGGACAGCTTTAGCAAGGAGTGAGAGAAAATACATTATTCTAAATCCCTGGATGAATTTAGAGGAGAAAAAAACCAAGACAAATGCCTAGTAATAGATCAGGGGAATCACCAGTAATCTCTGAGGAGCAAAGGAACTCCGTGATAACTGCAGTTTAAAGGGAGCTGAGACCACACATATACAAGTATTTGGAAAATAAGAAAGTTATTTTATTTATTGACTTATCAAAGAGAAGTTCTAAACATATGTTTAAATTATAATTAAAGTTATACTTTAAAAATGGATTCTGCTGACAGTAAAGTGAAGAGTGGGTATGGATTTCCATACTGTCCTTCCAGTAAGGTCTAGAAACAAACATTTTCAGCAAAACATGTCTATGGCTAAAGAGTGACATTGAAAAGTTACTGCTGAATAGCCAGTCAACATACATTATCTGAGCTGTGGTAATAGTCCAGGGTCCCTCTTAGAACAGCAAATGCAGCCAAATGAGTTAATTCAATACTTGTTTGTCACATGCTAAGTTAATTTGATTTGCCTAGTGTTTACTGTGGACTTGAAGGCACATACATGGATAATTAGTTACCCCTTTGGAATATTTTTCACAGTGTGAGCTTTCAGTGTGAAACCATACAAGTAGAACAGAATAAATCTTCTAATTCGGTAAGTGATCTGTAATAATGCTGTCAGTGTCAGTGATCAGTTAAATGGTGGTGAAAAGGAAGACTTCCTCCCACCATTATTACTGATTTTAATGAATTACCTCTATACTATTTGTAGTGACCCATTTTTATTATCACGCTACTTCTATCCTACATTGACTCTATAAAAGTTTCTTCTTCCTCTTGAAAAATCTGAAAAGCTTATTCTTTAATTCTGTTAGAAATCACTAATCTTTCATGTGTATTAAATACAAACTAAGCACCTGGTTTTGATTGTTTCCTAATCTTTCTTAAAATCAGGGGCCCATTATCAGTGGCCTTTGTAACAGAACTCTGCAATTAGAAATCCACACAAGGTTCCCTCTTTGCCATAAAGCTCTGTGTGTCTGCTCAGAGAAAATTGCTACAGCTGTCAGCTTAAGTGCAATGATAAATATGTTTCTCTGCATATTTGGTTTCAACTGGTTTTGATCAATTAAGTATGACCTCACTGGCATGACGAGTTATACAAGTGTTGCCAGAGAGTGAGAAAGACAAGTAATCAGGTATTTACTGTAGGTTAACCCTACATGTCGTTACGCGCCGTGCCTGGGTTTAGCCCTGTGGTCATCAGACAGCAATTCCCTTTCTAGCATTGGTGGCAGGTTGCTACACAACATGTTGCTGTTTCTTCCTTTTTTTCAAGGTTATATAGAATTTTATGTCATTATTTCTAATGAGTAATCTAGTAATGATACTGTGCAATTTGAGATAAGTGATTTGAGATGTTATCCTCCCTTTTTATCAGAGCTGTGATTAGTAGTTACGTCTACAACTATTTCCCCTGTGAATTGCACACCCCTGTGCTTGAAAGCACCAGAGTAAGAAGACCTTGAAGCAATTCAGGAAACAGGAGGGGTACTGACATTCCCAGCTATCAGCTGCTCTTCCAAGAAATCTGAAGGAGCTGGGCCAACTGTTAAGTCTGCTGTGAACTGGGTGCCTACTTCAGTTGAAAAGTTTAGTCTGTGGCAACAATAATGACAGATTTCTTCATTTTCAGTGATGCTCAGCACACTCAGAAATAACTAAAGCAAATAATGGGAATTTTAAGCTGCCAAAGATACATCAAAAAGGGGTAGAAGGGACTGGACATGTCACCTGAAGGTCAGGGCTTCTTATTAAAACTGATAATTTGCACAGTGAAGGTTTTCTCTGTGCTGAGAACTGTTACCTATTGCTGACATTGGCAAATCCAATGAGACAGTACTGAACATTACTGCTATTGCGCATAAGGACAAATCACTGGAAACCTTATGGATGTCAGTACATCACATATGCTTTAATCAAGAGTCCTGATCTCATCCTGTAAAGGAAAGTCTGGGTCTACAATACTCATTAAACTTAGTTTGATTATTATTTGAGCAATGGATATGTTGTTTTCATTGAAGAAACAGCAAAGGTACTTGCAGAATGTTCTTAAACAGCTCAAAAAAAAAAAAAAAGTTTCAAAAAGCCTCATTCCAATCCACTATAACCATCTCATACTGATAATCTATCGTCTTTTAATCAGTGATGCTCAAGGAAAGACAAGAAACCTGTGAACTTGTGGGTGAATTAGTGTCTGATTCTGTGTTTATTCAGAGAGAGAGAAATTCAAAACTTGGAGTGATAATGATTATTGGACTATACTTTTTTTTTCCTGAGAGAAGCAGTATTTTAATTTTTTTTCCTACAGTTCTGTGGTTTAAAACATTTCAACTAATTCACCAAACACACAGATGCAGATGAACAACACTTTAGCAAAGAAGACATAAAGCCGGCTCATAAGATCACAGAATCGTTTTGGCTGAAAGAGACATTTGGCTTTAAGATCATCAAGTCCTGCTCTTTCTTTTTCTGCCTGTCCTAAAGCAGCCGTGTCATTGGTTGGATCTGTTTAAACCTTTGCAGACCAGCATCTTGTTTGCAGCTCATATCCTGGAAAGAAACATCCAAGAGCTAAAGCAGTGGCTTCTAATGCTTTTGGAGTGAATACTAAGCTGGATTTTCATGCGTTCCTGCAGCTACTTTTGCCTTTTCCTTTCATTCATCTTTTACCTTGGGGACTGCCTGCTTTTCTGCCTGGACTTTTGCCACTGCTGTCCTCAGTCCCCACATCAACACCTGAACAGCACAGCATCCATCAAGTTCCCCCTCTTGACAGTGTGACAGAAGCTGCTAGCTGAGCACCACACAGATTTTAGTGGATCCCTCTGAGGGCGTGATAACTTACCAGGTAGGAGCTTATCTGAGAAAAAGTAATGACTCAGTTTCCCTAACTTTTCCACGGCCTCCCTGAATAGAGAGCTCCAGTGGTGCCTGTTGGTGTTCAGCCTTTTGTGGTACATGCTGCCGACCTCCTGTGGACAGAGTGTATTTCAGGATGGCTAACAATCAGGTCATTACAGCTTGCTATCACTGCTAACCTCAATTTTAAGCAATCAGCTACAGCTCTTCTCACCCCTATCTCATTACCAGCCTCCCTTTGATGTTTCAGAGGCAGAAGAGGATACCTGTCCTTCGTGAGCACAAATTAGCTGCAATTACAAAAAAAATGTGACAGCTTGTGGAAATACTGGTTTGAACCAATAATCTGAAAGTCTTGCAAATGTTAGTTCCCCACCATGTCAGGTAGGCCTCTCCCTGATGCATGAAAAGGGACAGTCTGGCAGCCAACCAGCCTTGTGTATTTCAAAGGCAATCCTGGATGTCAGCGTGTTTTTTGCACATTCTGCACTAGCATCTGGCTTCTTATAAGACAGGTCTTAATCAGATAGAGCTGAGCTATCCTCTCAGCTGTCTTACCCTCCAATATCATCACCTCCAACAGAGCCAACCATTCTTTCCTTTGGTAAGCCGCTGTGAAATAGTTCAGGCAAACAATGCAATGGAGCACCCTATTTCCCTACTTTCACTTTCTCTCCTGCATGAATCCATGAAGATGTCAAGGTGGTCTGTACCTGAAAAGCCAAGTCTGCATTTCTCTGGATGTGCAGATGAGAGTATGCACTGCAAATTCTTCATTTGTCTTATCGATCCCTACACTAGCACACTGTCAGCCTTCCCCTATAAACCTAACAGAATAATCCTTATTCTTAGGGCTGACCTTGTCCCATATGACCCTACATGAGGATACAAGGATGCAGGCGACATTTGCTGGTCAGGCCTGCTGACAAGCAGGTGTTGTCACACTTGTCCCTGTGACTTCGGTCATGTGGAAAGCTACTGACAGGTGAAGTACTTAACCAAATAAAGAGAAAGCCTTGTGATGACCTACTTGTGATTTCCACTTGGGACATAATTGTCCCCTTTCTCAGCACAATAGGCAATAATTATACACCTGTGAACACAAATACAGAATTAGGTTGAGGAATGTGTATACATCAAAAGACAGATGTGCATATGAAAACATTTGCTATTGATTCAGCAGTGCAAAACTCAATAAGTATGTTTCTGCAACTGCTAAACTGGTACAGGCTGACACTTCTTACTTGGCTTTAACCTCACCAAAGGAAAATATATTTGGCAAGCTCTTGTTTTAGAAAAACTATTAAAGAGTATAATTTACAACAATATGATGTAATATTTTCTGTTGCTGTGGCTACAGAACAATGAAGGCATACAGCAATTTGTGGGGAAACTGACTAAATTACCAAAAGCTTTAATAAACAAGCTAACAATTGATGTTTGAGGGCAAGTAGCCTTGCAAATGAAAATAATTATGAATCCACATTCAAACATCTGCACTAAATTGCAGGTTCAAATGTTTCAGCTTCTAGACCTCTGAGTGCTTGTTTTGTTGACTACCTTCAAAATATTAGTATTTGTGCCTGTAATAAATTTGTGCCCATGAAACTCTAGTGTCTTTCTCTCTCTTTTTAAAACAGGCACTAAATTCAATTATATATGTTCTGTGTTCCAGTATCACAGTGGTAAGTAGAAGTTTTTGAGCTCCAGCTATATTCTTCACTCTGTGTACCAAATAACCGCCTTATTCAAATTAACTTTTATTTCACTGGTAACATTAATATTTTAATTTTCTGTTTAAGTATGAACAGACAAGCATAGTTCAGATTAAATATAATCCTTAACTACTAATAGTCACTCCTATAAGGAGTGGTTGAGGACTTTGGGTTTGTCTAATCTGGAGAAATAGGGCTGAGGGGCGATCTCACTGCTCTCTACAGCCTCTCGATGAGGGTAAGTGGAGAGGGGTGCTGATCGCTTTTCCTTGGTATCCAGTGTCAGCATGTGGGGCAATGCTTCACAGCTGCATTAGATGACGTTCAGACCTGACATTAGGAAGCATTTCTTTACTGAGAGAGTTGTCAAACACTGGAACAGGCTTCTGAGGTGATCAATGCCCAAGCCTGTCAGTGCTTAAGAGGATTTGGACAATGCTCTTAATAACATGCTTTAACTTTCAGTCAGCTCCAAAATGGTCAGGCAATTGGACTAGATGATTGTTGCAGGTCCCTTCCAACTGAACTGTTCCATTCTGTTCTGTTTATTCTATTCTATTCTATTCTATTCTATTCTATTCTATTCTAATACTTCTGACCACTAGGAACTGTTGCACTTGCTTTCACCAGTCACCTTCAACCTTCATTTCTTATCATCTTTTGGAAAGCAGCACTTGTAAAATATAACTGGGGCAAAAAGTTTGGAGATGTATCAGGAGAGGTCAAGTAG
>NW_010402019.1:0-228 GCF_000710305.1 Buceros rhinoceros silvestris
AGACCCCAGAGCCTGCCCTTCTGCAGGGACCCGTGTCCTGAGTGCCCTCTGATGCCTGCGGGGGAGAAGTTGGGGTTGGAAGGGGAAGGGAGGGGAAGAGGAGCTTCAAGGTATGCCGTCCCCACCCCGTGGGTCGATTCTGCACCCCCTTCAGCCACACAGGCACCCACAGGCACGTCTGCAAGGGGGACGAGGACACCCATTCTGCTGTGCTGGCAGGCTGCGGGG
>NW_010402019.1:357-16574 GCF_000710305.1 Buceros rhinoceros silvestris
GGGATGCCCTGTCCCTTCCTGTCGCCACTCCTCTGCAGGCAGCCCAGGACCACCCCACGGTGGCGGCGGCGCGGGTGGGCTGAAACCCACGCCAGAGCCCCGCGCACGGCCAGCCGTGGACACTGTTGCTGGAGGTCTCCTGCGTGGGGGGCTACCCCTACCTCGTAGCACAGACAGAAATCGTCTGAGCGGGACAAACAGCAGAAGCATTTTATAGTAAATCCAGTCATGTTTCCTGTCATCATCAGACATTTATCCAGAAAAAAAAAAGTTCCCCAAGCATTTCTGCATGTGGAAAATCTTGGTCTGTTGTAGGTCACAGCTAGAGGCTGAGGCCAGGCCTCCCTGCCCTCCCGCTTGAGGTGGAGGGGGTGACCCTTTCCTTCTCAAACACACCTGACTCGGGGCTGCCGCTCTCACTCTCTCTGATTTCATTACCTAAAGTGAAAACCCCAGGCACGATTCTCAGGCAGGGCTGAGCTCTGTGAGCCCACGGAGAAGGGCCCTGAGTCGACGCAGCCATCCAAACCCAGAGGCACCACACAGTCCCCTCCTGTCGTGCCCACACAGGCAGACGTGAGCCTGCAAGTCCCGTCTCACCCATCAGCTTTCCTCATAGTGGCCAAGACTTGTGTGCTCTGAGGTGGCTGTCAGCATAGTCAGTGCCATCTGTGTAGCTGCGGAGCAGCACAGAGCAAGGAAGGATGCAATGCACAGCCCCTCAAGAATTAGGATTGCATTTGCTGTTGGAAATAACTAGGTACCTCTTTGTGAAGATAATTTGCCCATCCTCAGGCAACCCATCCAACTGTTCATCCCCCATGCCACAAGGCGGAACTCACATTGCTCTGCGACCACACCACTTGGCCCCAAAGAACAAGGCTTTTATATTCTGTGGCTAATCAGCTCTGCCAATAACTCCAGGCAAAGAAAAAAAAATTGGCACAAAAGCTGCCACAATACAAACAAAGAATTTGGAAGGAGGAAAGCTGATAAACAATGCATCCTAAGGAGGCCGAGGGACACTGAACTTAGCACAGCGGTGTAGCAAGTCCTGCCTGATGTCGGCCCCAGGGAAAGACCAGGAGCCTCCTGGCTGCAGAGCTGGGCGCCTTGGAGAATTAAGGCTAAAATGCTTCACAAGGATGTTGAAACTTCAGAATTCGACTCACAAACGCACTGGGGAAAGGCTTGCATGTACCATCAGGTGGACGGGCTCTGGCACAGAGCCAGAGGGAGGGCACAGGCGGGAGGGCTCTAAGGCGACTGCAGGGAGACACAGCACCCAGGACTACACTCTGGGACTCCTCTGTTGGAGCACAGTGCAGGCAAGTAATGAGGGGAACAGAAAAAAAAAAACAAAAACAACCAAACTCAGCGCCTGGGACAGACAAGAGAAAAACAGTGAACAAACCCACAAAGACCCTGGGCTGAGTGGAAAGCATGAGGTAACAAGACAGCTAATTAACTGGCATTGAAGCACTAAGGGCATATTTTGATAGGAGCAGGACTGTGGTGCTAAGAAAACTAGTTTTAGAAGTGGGATTTGATGAAAATTTTAATGCATAATAGAGAAATAAAACATGTAAAAGATCACTCAAGAATGTTTTTTGGGGGAGACACAGCCGAGGAAGGAGGTCAATGTGCATTAATTTGGATCAATTTTGTCACAAAATTGGTTTTGGACAGAAAATATGAGAGGAAGGGAAACATGTCTCAACAGTTCCATATAGTCCCAGTCCAAACCTACTGCCTTTAATGGACACCATCAGTCTCTTGTGATGATGGTATCAGGATTAACATTAATTTTCCTAACGGACACGCTGCAGTGAGTACTAGTTACTGCAGCCCTGCCAAAATCGCCACTAAACCGAAGCCCAGACCTGGGCAGTTGGCGGGGGATTTTTTCCCTTTTCCCTTCTCTTGCTGGCTTCAGCAGCATGGTGGAGGGGATGACTTTCGTAATTCCCTTTTTTAAACTGCTGAGATCAGATTTTTTTGAATATAAAGGAAATGCGAAAGCAATTTCAATCTAATTAAGCATATACAATAGGTACCCATGATTTTCTCTAGTCAAAGAGCATATTGATCTATAATGAAAGGTTTCATTAATTCCATTCAAGGAGGCATGTTAAGAAATGAGTACAGTAACTTCTGACCTGGTAAGTGACTTTTTTCCTCCCTTCCTTCTGCATTGAAATTTCATTGTAAATTAATCAGATTCTTCTATTATTTTTCCCTCATTTGTTCATCTTCCTATAGGATCTATAGACAGATCCTTCTGATCTGCAAAGAAAATTAAAGCAAAACTTCCGCTGAAATCTGTGCGTCTGCACCTCTAGCTACGTACCAAGACTGACTGCATTAATAACCACTGTGGAATTAATTTCACGTACCTTAAACCATTTTAAAATTTAGTATCTAACCGGCTGTCTACAGCAAGAGTTCGTTTAATGTCAACAAAAAGAAGTCCCTTTACCTGGGACGGGCTGCTAGCTGGAGATACCTCTTTGTATACTGGAGGGCTCTTAACAAGTGGCTCAGACCAGAAATATACTTACAACCTTCTATGATTCAGATAAGTCCTATTTTTTGTTAGCTACAGAAAACAAGAAGTGGTCAAACCAAAATCAGTATGTGATGCTGGTAAATGCCAACATTTGGTGTATATTCCCTTTAGCCATTAGAGTTTACATTCAGGCAGCTCCAAACTACCCTGCCACCATTTCAGGAGGACTATTGCATAGAGTCCTGGCACAAGAAATGACAGCGGGTCACTTAAAAGAGAAGTGTCCAGGAAAGAAGGGTACCCTGGGACATCTGCAGAACTACTCCACTGAATTTCAGCCAGTGCTCATGTGCACATTCACAGCCTGAAAATGGCAGATTTTCACAACTGTCCAAGTCAGACCTTACCGTTCCTCCTGCACACAAAGTCACGGGAAGGCGGATACGCTACTGCAAACTTCTGCCTTTGCGGAGAGTTTGTACTGGTTGGTGACTCTTCATCTATGAAGCCTTAGGCTAGATGGTAACTTCATGGTTGGCGTGTTGAAGCCAATGTGAATTCAACGTGGACACTATCAGATTAACTAGTGGGAAATCTTTCGAATGACAGTTGCCATCTCTCATCATAAAACATCAGATCCAAACAAAAAAAGCAGGCCTTAGCTACCCTGCTGCAGCGGTAGTTATGGCAGAGCAGCAGGGGAGTACAGGGAGGTCTGGAGTTAGCATTCACAGCTGCTTGAAACCTGGTGTCAGAATGAAATCAGTGTCAGACATAAATAAAGGAAGTTTATATGTATTTTAAACAGATTTGTTTTTGCATATCCATATATTTAGGCTAAGAACATCTGCAATAACAAAACTGCGAAACCTAAAAAAAGGTTTCTTTATCTACTGTGGGCTTACAGAATCTGAAGTCTGTTAAAATTCTGCTCATTGCTTGGGAAGTTAACCCATTTATCATTTGAAAATAAGATAGCTGATTGGTTTTGTAAGCATTGAAGGGGCACATGCACTTCTGCATTGATTCATTATTCTAGGAAACATTGCAGCTGAGTTCATGAAATACACATAAGCAGGTACATTGTAAGTTTAAGCTGGACATTTGTATTAGGGTGCATGAAAAAGCTTGAACTGTGAACTTCGGAAACTAAACTCCAAAAAGCCTTTTGCAATTCAGAAGAATTTATCAATGTCCCATTTACTCAGTAGCTTGGGTACATCTACACAATAAGCATGAAAGAAGAAACTGCTTTTCATCTTTTGACCCTGTTTTCTCCAGGCCTGTAGGGCTGGAGAAACGCAGCCATTTCCCACATGGTTTCCAACAGACTCTCTTCCTTCTCAGCTACCTTTAACAGACCTGCAATTTCCTTCACTTTTCTTCTCACCTTGGAAAGTATTAGAGATTTAAAAGGCACAGGAACAGCACATTGCTGTCCCCAGGAGCTGGGAATTTAAGAAGAAGCAAGAGAGAGAGTGAGAGAAAAGAAGAGATTTATAATAAAGAATATTCCACAGTCTGAACAAAATTTTTGTCCACAACGCCCTTCAATTTCACTGTCGTTTTGCTAATGAAACTAAGCAAAATTTGATCCCTATGTAAAAATGTAAAGGGTGCACAGGATTGAAGGAGAGGAAAAAACTGTTCTTAATGAGTCCAAAAAAAGGAAAGCTAATTAAAGCCACAATACCCGGACAGTGAGAAGACAAGCATGAGAAGAGTATCACTTAAGAAAACTGTGCATCTTGTGGCAAGGGAACAAGGCTTTTACACAATGAAGAATGGACAGTTCAAAGCAGCTGGTATTTAAAGCTGTTTTTCCAATAACAAATGTCTGTCTTGAAGAAATACAACATGTGTTTACTTGAGAAAGGTTAAAACAAAGGTAAAACCACTGAGGTTAAGAAAATTCTACATAACGCAACTGATACAGAAACTATCTCCACAAAGCTAGCAGTGCAAAAATCCCTCTTTGGCTATTCCAGTGGGTTATACTTAAGCACTGAAACCGGGAGAGAAAGGACATTTTGAAGTGGTGAGAGAGTTATAGTGAAACCTAAACTGAACTACAGAAATACAACAATCTTACAAACAGTGCTATGCAGGGCTTTGAGGAGTTTGAGATTTTAAATTTCAGATGTGCACATGGCGCTCCTTGTAAGCGCACTGGCTACAGCTGTAAATCATCAGCTTGAATCAGCTATTCCAAGGGGTGCCCAGGGTGGTACTTTCAATTCATTACCAGGACTGGTGTGCCTGGTAATCAAGAAGGAGCCCATATATTTTGGGCTTATCTCCTTTCTCTGTTCACTGGAAAAAAAAAAAAAAAAAAGTCTCACTCCTATACCAGCGCAAAGCAAATCTCTTCTCATTAATCTGCCAATAGAGCCTGGCCTGATAGTATTTCACATTTTAACTCATTTTCTTGATGAAGATGAAAATCTTCATCTTTAGTTAACCCCAAGTGGCCAGACTCAGGCCAGAGAATAAGCACCTGCTGGTCCATAAAAGACAACAGTCCAATTTCATTTTAGGCTTCAGTAGAATAGAAGTCTCTTTTTCTTCAGTTTTCAGAGACCATTTAAGGCTAGGTCTGTTTCTATTAAGACTTTTATGAGGAGAGCTACCATATTTTATAATATCCAAGGCTGGCATGTATCTAGTATGGAAAATCAGACGTTTCTGTCACAGAGCTTTGCAACCATCTTACCCTGATGCAGTCCTTAGAGTCTTTTGGGACTATTTTATTCAGTTTCAAAAACTGTTGTGAGAGGTAAGGAAGCAGCACCGTTCGGGCCAACATCCCATTTCTTCAGCTCTACTATGATGGACCAAAGACCAGGCAGGACCAGACTAGTCAGCTTTTATATTCTGAATATGTTCTCCCAAGCCTGGGAAATCTCCAGAGGCACTGAGACAGCCTTTTGGTTGCCTCAGGTTACAGACTTGACCCAAGCTCCAGCTAGGTGGTTTTTACAATACTGAAGCAGATTATCAGAGAACAGTATTCATAAAAACATTAATTGAAAAATGCTGTATGCAGAGGGTCTGCTGACCAAAGTAAATTTACAACCAGAGACTCTATTTATAGTTCCAACCTAGTATCCAAAAATTACAGCACAAAAGAACTCAGAGGGAAAAAATGCCTGAACAGTGAGTCAGACAGACCTCATAAACTTTTTAATGTATCAATGTCTTTTGCTAATGGGTTTGTAGAAATACAGATCAGAAAATTAAATGTCTTATTTAGACAAGGTATTATTTAGTTAGGAACTTGAGACTCATTTATTGCTGACACTACACATTAAAAAAAAGAAATGCATTTTTATAGATATGTGCATGCACACACATCTGTATGTATGGCACTGTCTGCACAGGCTGTCAAGCAGGATGAGGCATCCAAATATATTCCTCTAATGTATTTAAGGTAGAGCTTATAAAATTTATTTTATTAGAAAACAAGTTTGAAAAAAATCACTGCATCTTGCTAGAGAGCATGCAGAGCCTGTACACACATAATCTGATAGCTAAGAGATAACATAGCTAAATAACTGGCAATAATTATCTCTTCTAATTCCATTTCTGAGTGTCACTTATTTTGTGCAGGAGGTGCTGTACAATTAATGATTATGCTGCTTCCAAAACCTAAGGAAAAAATACATTAAGTCTTCACAGTTTTGCATTTTTTCCATTTTCCTATGTTTTGTTCAAGGTCTGTTAGAATGCGCGTCTGCTCTGCTACAAAGTCTTCACATGTATATTGGGTATATCTAACATCAGTTTGCAAATAGCCCAAACTGTGCCCAAGAAGATTTAAAGGAGAATGATGTTCCTGTAATCTCAGCTGCTAACCCCTCTGTACTGATGAACACCAGGCAGTCATGCTTATCTAGCACAAAGATCTTTCTTCATTTAATGCCCGCAGCTTGAGATAGTCAATCTCGCTCAGCATGCACCTCAAGTATTTCAGATTGTTATTTGTGATTTCTGTGTATGTCCCCATGCTATTCCAGGTACTATGAGCTGGTAGCTACTCATCTATCCATACAAGGCCATAATCAAAGGCGTTTTTACATCAGTAGACAAAGAACCATGCTGCACAGGTCCACAAGATCAATCACTATCATGATTGTAAGAAGTCAGTAAACAATTATAAATTGAGCTGTTGTATATAGACTAATAAAATAATGACAAAATTATAAATCTTTAACCATAAATCCTACTTTAAGCTGTACGTAATACTGAACCAAATGATATGCTATCACTGCATTATCTGCTACTGAAAAAAAATCAGTAAGCAACTTTTCTCTAATAAGCTGGAGGAAAGAAGTTATAAGAAATATAGATTTGCTTGACTATTTAAAGTCCCCAAGATTATTATCTTTTAATATTATTTTTATCAGATGATAACAATATAACTAGACTTTAGAGTTTGTCAGATGAGTCATAACTAAAAATATTAGATGATTCACACAATAATCAATCACAAAACACAAACCCAATCTCCGTTATTAAACTAGTTGACAAATGACACAGTGCTGCTTTACTATAAATCTGCCACATGGTTTAAAATTTCATTGATCACTAAGGAAAAGATACATATTTTTTTAATCGTATATGTAATAAAGGTATCATTTTGTCTGAGTCCAGATAATTATTTGAAGAGTCTGGTGATATTTTTTCTGTATTTCCCAACAACATAAACCCAAGATGGCATAGCATTTTTAGTACCACGTACAAGGTAGGCCAAGGGTTATAAATCACACTCAGAGGTGATGAGACACATACTCGAAAATGATAGGCTTTACTTCAGGAAGCTCAGAGATATATTTATCTTTAATTTGTGTCTAGATGGATAATCTAACAAGCTTCTAAGAAACAAATGGTGTCCTTTAGGAATCTGCTAGAACTCAGTACAAATATTAAGGTTCTACATCTGAAGAAATGTGAGATGGGAGATTTCAGCAGGGCCAGTCCACCGAGTACAGAACTTGGGGAAAGCTTTGCATTGACTCCTGTGAGCTTTAGATCAGGCCCTGTAGCTATGCAGCATCCACACACAGGACAGGGCTGAATGAGCTCCTTCTATCCTTTGACCAACCAGTGTGTGCTCATGAGAAGACGTGTTGGCTAGTGCTAGTCAGTCTTCAACTGCCCAGCTGAACTCATAACACAGATCCACTTATCCAGTCAAACCACCAATACAAACACAGTATCACTGTTAGAGGAATAATATCACAGCAACAA
The DNA here is from genome assembly GCF_000710305.1 of Buceros rhinoceros silvestris. Lineage (NCBI taxonomy): Eukaryota > Metazoa > Chordata > Aves > Bucerotiformes > Bucerotidae > Buceros > Buceros rhinoceros. The sequence goes on from NW_010402019.1 coordinate 8,117, forward strand.
TCATGTAAACTATTCTTCTGTGATTTACATTTTGGACACCAGTTTGACTTTTGATGTTTCCCTATTTAAAAAACAAGATTTCTGTCCCCACTGTATCCTATGACATCAGTGAGAAATACAGCTTTTTATAATGCATTTCTGTTGCTTGGTCATTGGATGCTTTTGGTTGTTTGTTGTGGTGATGTTTTTTAGTTCTTGAGGAAAAGAACCCACAAATCTTCTGTTGATTCAATAGCTGATATGTGTTACTGTTTGCTTTCCATTTTTCAAAATCAGAAGGTAGATTAACACAGATGCTTAAAGCATCAAACAATGTCAGTTTTTTTTCCGAGTGAAATATTGTGGGTGCTAACAAATCATGGAAAACACGCTCAAACTATGCTGCCACACTAGAAGAAAAACATATTCCATCTGAAAATCCAATACATCATCCCCCTTAATTTAAATCAACAAAGGAAGAAAACCTGCATATTTAAAAAAGAAACTAATGTGAATTTCCACATGGACTAGGTCTCTTCAGCCTATAGACACAAAGAAATGCTTCACCTAAGCATTTCATACAATTTAACACATTTGAATGGCTCTTTCCTAGGAGTATTGGAGAAAATTACATTTGTTCTGGATCTGCAGAGCCCTTAATCCATGGACAATGCTTTCATTTCCATAAGACCTGCTCACAGAAAGCCTCATCTTTCTCCATTTTCCACTGCTGCAGTCTAGGAATGTGCAAGAGCCCTCACTGAACTGCTCAGCATCTAGATGAACTCATTTCCATGGAAAGCAGTGCCTGCAAACCTCTCCCATGTAATAACCTCTAAGAGGTTGTCTGCAGTTGCTTTCTGCTTTTGGGGATGTATTTATTACTCTGACTCACCTTAGCTTTTCTAAGCATCTTCTTGGAAAGAAGTTGCCTTCTGTGGCATTTCAAAAAGAAGTGAATATTCCCTTCAATTGCTGCCAGGCATTGAGACCTGTCTTCGATAGACCAAGATCCTGGTCTAAAATTATTTCAAAAGCATATCTACAAGATGGTAAAATGAGTCAGTTAATAGACTCCTCAGATTTTAAAATTCAATTATATCAAAGAAGTCTCCTCCAGACAAATAAAGACATGGACCTGCCCCTTACAACTTGATTTTTATGATGCCATAAAGTATGTGGTACTATATTTGAGAATGCACTTTGGCATTGTTCTGAAATTTTAATCTGATTGCACTGCTTGTGGTAGGATTTGAATAATTTTATTCAAAAGTATTAAAAACAGAGAATTTAAGGACAGTATTGATAAATAAAGCCCTTATGTCCCCAAGAGTTACACATGCTCACAGATTAGAAAAAAAGACTGGAACATGGAACTTTTAGCCCTTTAATTGTAATATTGAAATTGATACTAGTGACAGCTACAAGTGCCCAGCAAAACCAAGATTAAACAAATCAAGATTAGAAAGGGGAGATTTTATTTTTTATTTTATTGCAGTGATTCAGGCAATTAAATTAATGCTGTTCCTGTACCATTCTGATATCTGTTCTGCTAAAAAGCTAACAAAGACTCTAAAGGAGAGTTGCAACATAAAGAGGTAAACAGATGAGGGAAAGAAGCTAGATAATTTACTTGATTAATTACTAATGGAATAAGTCTTCAGAGCAAGCTCAGATAAAGCAAAGAAACCTTCTGGCTAGTAAAAATGAAGGAAGAGTACATGATTCACAAACTTTTACACTTACCGTTTCAATGAGCTAAAACATAAGGATGCTATGCCAGGTTCTGTTCTCATGCCATAAATCCAAAATAACACCACTGGCTTTCTTAGATTTTACATTGACTTCAGGAGAGTTGCTTTGAATTTACATCACTCTAAGAGCAGGATCAAACTGCTGAGAGGATATTAAAAGGAGATTAAACATGATCTTAAACAGTGATATCCCAGGAGATCCAAGGATTTTTAATTTGCAAGATTTTACAACAGTCTGAGAGTTGGATAAATTTCAAATGCAGTTGCTCATAAGAGCATTTGCAGCTGCCAAAAGAACCTCTTTTAAGGACCTGAAAGTTGGCAAAGAAACTGAACATCATGAACGTGTGTAACAGAACAAGCAAGGCTGTAAGCAAGCAGAAGGGAACTCCGAGGGCATTTATGAAAGCACACATACTGGATTCGTTTGACTTCAGTTACTCAACAGGTTTATGCTATTCTTCTAGCTGCTCATTCAGCAAAACTTTGTGTATAGGTTTAAAGCACAGATGTACATGTTTTCATATCAAGACCCACATTCAAGACCCCACTACCTTATTCCTGTTCATGATGGACTCATATTGAAATCAACTCAGAAGATATTTCAATACCTTAGTCTGAGTTATTTTGCTTTTTCCTGGGCACAAGACTGATACTCAGCACTTCTGTGTCTGAATATTGATTCCAAAGATGATGCCTCATCTTCCATTCCATCATTCGTTAAGCGTTATTCCTACAGAATTTAACGGAAAAACCCATTTTTGGCTGGAGGCCTATGCTCTAAGATCTTTGTAGCTGTTATTTGCAGGATACTCCAAGAGCATAAAGGAGATGAGTGCAACAATCTAATCTGTAATTCTTGAGGCAGAGGATGATCTTCATTTCAATTAATTTCTCATCTGGCATAAGATGACAACATATCCGTCGTCTGATACACTGAAAGTCATAGGCTCAGCTGACAAATTTTCCTGAATAAAAGAGAGTCCCAAAGAACTGATTAATAAAGTGAATTCTGTTCTGGTGCTGATCTATAGGCAAGAGGTTTTGAGAAGAGATTAATGCTACATTCCCAAACCACACGTGCAATTTTGAGTATTGTGCATCCTTTCGATTTGTTTATGCACACATGTATAAAATGACTAGTCATGAAGCTGAGCAGATAGACCCATGATTTCTGAGTACAGCTGTAACGGTTCTGTACACCCAAGCAGTGAATAACATCCACACAAAGTAGACATACATTTTTTTCTGCACCTTTAACCCTGAAAATCAAGCACTGTAAAATCATCCTCTTCAGGGAGGTGCTGCAGAAACTGAAGCATGCAAATTTTAAAGATACCAGGAAAATAATTTTAAATAATCTAAACTACATATAGACATTATAGATTAAACAAGAAACACTATATATAATGAGCTAATTTGAAGAATTCTCCAAATTCTACTGTCTTTAAATTTGGCTGAGGAAAAAAATCTTAAAGAGAGCATCTTCTCTAACTCTAGAGTGATTTTATTATTATTTGGATGATACAATGTAACAATGCTCTAATTCACATTTCATACAATTACATAGCAGTTTTTCCAAAATACACATACAAAATAAAATAGGTTTTTTTTTTATTGCCCGGAGCAATTATGGCCTAAAATCAGACATAAAGGCTGCAGAGCCTGATATAAAAGACAAGAGATAGCATTCAAATTTCAATATAACTTCATTCTCTAGAAATGAAGTTGTCATTAGGAAATACTGCTATATTTTATTCATTATAATAACCACCCCCCCAAAATGTATACCATGTACTGAAGCATGTCCTACATGACATTCCTGAGTAGTCCATGAAATAAAAATGATTTCTGCAATACAGCTTTAGGTTATTTCCATGGCCTCCACGCATTTCACCCCTCTGTCCTAAATCAAATAGCCCTTGTGGCACTCAACCTCTCACCTTCCAAAGCATTTGGCACTTCAGCTTCTCTAAATCTCCAATTAAAATCCCAATTAACAAAAATAATAGCTCTTTTCACCACAAAATATTCACTGCCTTGTTTAATCTGGGCCTTAAGTTGCATGTCTTTTTATCAGATACGCTTTAGAATGTTCATTTCCATATTAGATTTACTGGAGGTTTTATTTGTTATTAGTAAAATTATTAAATGGAAGTTTTTAACAACAAACTATTGCTAAACAGACATTAAATTTACTGTGCAGGGTTGACTGAGAGGAATTGGGAAACATTTCAAATAAGTCTAAACACTGTTTTCATGTATTTTAAGCAACATGTGTCAAAATCTGATTTATAAATGTAAGCCAAAATGAAACATAGCTAAAACCAAATTTTCAAATCTAAATGGTTAAAAATCAGCTGTAATGCCCTCTTTGAGCAGAACACAGCATTTAGGTCAACTATAAAAATATTTCGAGTTTCATTTCAATGAGAAACACTATTTAAACTGTTTCATTCAGCTAACAAAATGGAAAAGATCAGTTCTCTACTCTGTTTGAATAAGTTTTATGAGAACACCTACGAGTGCATCAATTAATACAAAAATGATATGCACAGAAATACTCTGCTGAACTTTCAGATTATGAAGTTCACTGGTTTGGTAATAATGTACTTCTGTGACTTAGTTCCCCAGGAGCTTATGGATGGGTTCTTATGATAGCATATCCAGTATAAATACATTTTTTTTAATTTACATATTCCTAGAAAAAAACCCAGCTTATTTTTATCAATCTTCATACATATTAGACACGTAAAAAGCAATGAAATGTGAAAAAGCAGCAGTTAAAATGTGTAAAAACAAACATTTATAATGATATACTCAACTCTGAGCACAAATTTCAAATTATTCATGGTGCAGATTACCTGACATCTGATGACTGATGAAGATGGCTAAGTGAAGTTCTGTTAAAAGCAGTGTGATGTTAAAGATAACGAGGTTTTTCTGGATAGGATTAACACGGGAGCCTCACTGGCCATCAAAATATTGTATTGTAATCAAAGTCCTTGAAAGCACATACATGAAAACCTATCTAAACAGTAAAGAGAGAAGATTAGATAATCCATTGTTATAAAATACGATATAACTAGAAAATCATGGAAATGCATAAAGAGAAAAATACGTGTATTAAGTGTGGTTTAGAATTTTGTAAGATAGTTCTTTCACAGAAAACAAAAACATTGTAGACAAAAGCATTTTCTAATCTTTATAAGGCATACTCAGGAAAAAAAATTGATCCATATGTCAAAAATAGACATTTGCCCTGATTACAGAAATAGTTATGCAAAGCACAGGAAAGCTATTAATACAATGGTAATGTGTGTTTTGCGCTACCAGCTCAAACCAGGGGAAAAAAAATGGAAGGGTTTTTGATGACAGCTAAGACCTGGGAAGAAGCTTCATCTCAGTGCGTAGAAGAGTTACACATGGCTGCTTTCTAAAGATGAAGACCTTATGTTTAAAATAAAGAGCGCTTCTAGTGTACTTTTTTGAAATATTTTGAAATACTAGCAGTGATGAGTGGAAAGAAAACAAGAACAGAAATCTAATCAGATTCCGAACCATACCAATCTACAGAAAGATGATCCCCGTCAAGGAAAGGGAAGGATAACTAAGTTTAAAGGAAGTGCTGTCTAAAGAATCTAGGGACCTGGCAATATATTAAAATCTTATGTACCGCCTTCTCAACAAACAAAATATCATAACTCCATTAAACATAAATCCTAAAAATCTGCCTCCATAACAAAGCAATTATAATGAGGCTTGTCATTCATCTCCTTTACAAGGGTATCATGAGGCATGATTCATTATGTTTGTAAAGCGCTTTGAAATCCTGAGATGAAAGATGCCAAAGAAATGCAAAGTATTATCATCATAATACAAACTAGTATTATCATTGTCATCAAACAAAGTGCCTTAGGAAAGGGCATTTTTACACATGAATTAATTTGTGATTTTAACAGCTCACTTACACCAACAGAAAGCTTCTGTTACTATTAGATCCTAACCTGGGTCCAGAGAGTGAAATTATCAGGACTATGTTCTTGTATTCCCAGCCCCAAGATGTCATTGCTATACAGAGAACTGCATCTGAATTAAAGCTTGGCACAGTGCAGGCACGTTTAGTCTATATCTGTCAGCTTAGCATCTACCTCAGTGAGCGGCAGCAGTGGCTCAGGACCATCTCTCCTCCAGGACACTGTGCATATTAATTGTCTCTTCTCAGTTCATGCAAGTGCTGTTCTAAAGAACATTGCACAGAGAACACACCAAAATAAAAATACAGAGACGTAAAATGAAAAAGGGATTTTTAAAAAAAAAAAAATAACCTTTTCCTCTGTATTTCAACATTCCCCCCCAATTCTTCAAGTACTTTAACTTCACAAATAGGTTGAATTCTTGCAAAATTTCTTCAGTATGGGCTGAAAATTGAGAAATTTTTTGCTGTTCAAGGCAGCGACACACTCATTTTGAGATCTACATCATTAAACAAATGGGCTTGTGTTACTTCTGTTGAAGGAGAGATTCCGGTTCCATATACCAATACCAACTCATCCACTGTGATATAGCAGCAGAATTGCTGTGGTCAGCATCTTCATCCACAGACAAATGCGTAGGAAGCATTGCAGATGCTCCCCACCAGCAACAGAGCTCTGACAAACCCCTTTGCCAGGCAGACTTGTGGCTGGGTTATGGTTGATGTTTCCTACTCATTAGGTATTAACGATTCTTTACAGAGTTCAGCTATACTATGCTGGTGATCTGTCACTTTTACTCACCTAAAAGTAAGCAAATGACATAGAAGTTTTAAAGGTTACATTTTTTATTGATCTTAAACCATGATCTGACAGGTACTACTTTCTTTCCATAGGTGCTGGTTTTGGCAACACTCCTCAGCTGAATAGCATTGGAATTAACTGGTTTGTTAGAATATTCAGCAAGTTAATACATTTAAAAATCCTAATAAACTACTCCTCCTTTCTGTTTTGTTTCTCTCCTGAACTGTTTTTTGGGTTTGGGGGTTTTTTTGCATACTGTTTTGGGGCAGAAAATAGTATGTATATTAAAGATTTCTGACCTTTCCTGAATAAAAGTAACTTTTATTGATGGTAGATGAAATAGTTTATTCCCTTAGGGGTGGATCAGGCTCTCATTGTTTTTCTCCAGTTAAACCCAAAAGCACTAACTTCCACAGTCCCGTCCAGTCTTCACATCTTGGGCCTGTCTCAGCTTATGCCTATGGCTGAGTATTAATTTCTGGTATTAATTCTGGTACTAATCCACAAAAGCGTTTTGAAGTCAATGGAGTTGTGCCACTTTTCATGTACAGAATATTCTGCCCGTTATTTCTGACATCATACAATTACAGAAGAGCTCTACCAGACTCCTTGTTTTTATCAAGAAATAGTTTATTTAAAGCAAGTGTACTGTATTGTACAACACTTTAGAAAAGGCTTTAAAAAGCCAAGGGAGTATAAAGAGTAGATTGCTGTATTACTTACAATATAGGGGTGGAATAGCTTCATTTTTATGTAAATTCCTCTAAGGAATGATGGGTTCATTTTGCCTTGATAATGTTCAAGGTAACAGTAATTCTTTGTGGAAACATCATATCAGGTATACAGAAAAGGTTTCCATTAGGGTATTCTGGAAACTAACATGCTTGTTACTTTTAATAGACTAACAGATAGATTAGTTCGGGAGCAGTTTCTGTTGCTTTTTCTGATGGCTTGGAAAATAATTATCAGTATTCTCAGAATGGTTTGGGGTAATTAAAAGACACATATGTGATGTACAGGGTGAAAGGCAGATGACATTGCTATTCATTCTGACCCTGACCAGCCATCAGAGCAAATTGGACACACACGCTCATCGTTCAGAGGAATGAGTAGCATAGTGCTAATCCTGTCTGCTAAATGATGATCATAGTGCTAATCCTGCAGACTGAGGAAGTCTAGGATTTTGTTCCTGGGGTAGTTCAGTATCACACCTCCCCACCACAGACATACATCTGTCTACTACAGTCTGGCCTCAACCTGTTCATTTACTGAAGTGTCTTAATGCAGAACAGTATCTGACTAATGCTTTCTAAAACATGTTTCTAAGACAATACAAAACATTAAAAACTTGTAAAATCAATCTACTCTCTCCTTTCCTCATATTGGGACAAATAAGGGAACAGATAAATCTCCGTGCTCTGCAGCCATACAAATTTATTCCCGATCTACAAGACCAGTGCCGAACACATAGGACATATTCTACGGCTCAGAAGTCAGAGAAGACCAAACCACCAAAACCTTGGGAAGCTCTGACTGAGGTGCCAACTCCACAACTGTTGGTAGTTCCCACCTTCTCAGCAGTTTATAAGGACCAGCAGTCCTCTGGCTCTTGGCTAACAGACTACCAGATCTTTACAGAAAGGCCACAGAGTACACAGGGAAGTCAATATTGCTTAAAGTAGCATTTGCTCTCCACAGCTATGTATTTGGATCATTTTGATTCAGAATACAATTTCTCTTCTTATGCTGCTATTCTTCAAGTCACCACTAAACTCATTTACATTTATGCCACTGGCAAAGAGAAATATTCTGTTTCTCTATTTATATGTTGATCCTTGTCCCTCTCCAGTTCACAACATGATTATAAAAAACAAAGGGTTGATCCTCCGACAAAACTTAAGAGACATATGAAACCCTGTCCAGGAAGCCAAATAAAACAATAGGGAA
>NW_010402019.1:16670-16978 GCF_000710305.1 Buceros rhinoceros silvestris
GGGAAAGATACAGAAGGAAACCATGCATCGCTGCTTCTGTTCAAAGTACAGACTGCCTAAAAGAATCCAGTACAAATATAACATGGAAGTGACCTACAAAAATCATAAACACTAGGTGTTTGAATTGCAAGACAGAAAAAAAAGTAGGAAGACATCAAATTCAATATTAAAGAGTGAGGATAATAGCTACAAGGCAATATACAAAGGTGAAAGAAATGAAATATTACAAAAATCCTAAAATAAAAAGGTGCTAATTGCCACTCATTTTTAAAATACGCATTTTTCCAAAGCACTGTAACTAGCCACGC
>NW_010402019.1:17093-25255 GCF_000710305.1 Buceros rhinoceros silvestris
TCTTCCTGTTAGTACAGAAGAATAACATTTCAGGTAGAACAGAAAGCCAACAACCCCCCACCAAGCATCAAATAAGAAATGAAACAAACCAGAATAGTCTAAATAAATTGCACTAAAACTCGCTGGATTTGTAAAAACAAAACACAAGAATGTAGTGCGCTGTCTTTAATCACCAACACCACCCTTGGTCAGTAATGTCTTAGTGAGTAGGTTAAGATGATTATTTGTATCATTTAGCACAGCCATCTGGAGATACATAAAATATTATTTTAGGAGTCTCTGGGCTTATTCCTTTATAATGCTTGTCATAGTTTTGCTTAAACAATCACTTTAAAAAGGACAATGTTTGCTTTCTAACTAACTCTTATATTTACTGTTGAACACATCAAAATATAATTTCTTCTTGATTTTTGGGTACCATGTTCACTTAGTCAACAGAAATTTGCAGGAAAACATACTCTCAGCTGTGCCGGTTCCAGTCAAGGAAATATGGAGCACATGGAAGCTCCGGAGCTCTTTCTATACACTGAGAGCCCTAACTGAGCGGCTGAAATTGCTTTTTAGTCTCAGAAAAGACCAATAGTTAGAGTTCATTCTTAGTAGCTGCTTGGGGAACTAGTCAGATTCTACACTGCAGTCTCGTCACTATGGAGTAGGAGAGCCTATACCCAGCCGTGCTTTTCAAAGTGCTCGTACACTTCAATGTCTCTCCTCCACTAATGCTTCGAATGTGGTAAGATGTCCATTGAGATAATGCTTAAAGTAAAACATTCCAAAAGATCAAGAACAGCAGAATTAATGATCTACGTTAGTAGATCCTAAACCACATGTGTATGCTTTTTCGCTATGTAGATTAAAAATATATGGTATGAATGGAAAAACAAATATGATCTCCTCTTGTTTTTTCTCAGTGTTTCACATATTTTGGGTTAAGAAGTTATTGTTCTCAGTTCTTACACAGCCATTACTCTTCTTGTTTCTTACCTTCACTATGCTCTTGATTGCACACAAGGTGGTACAGCTGACTCATCTTTTGTGACCTGGTCTAGATGAAATCTTCCTGTTTCAGGCATACTGAAGGAATTTGTCTTCACCTTGAAATGTTCATCCTATTTCAGCTGAAATATTTCTTCCAGCTTTTGTCTCTTATCCGGGGTTACAGAATTTTATTTTTTGTCAAGCTTTTTGGTTTAGGCTATCTAGAACCTGAGTTGTATGCATTCTATGGAATTAGAAAAGCTGCACCATGGCCAATTTCCTTTTTGAATTTTCTTGTACAAAATGACTCATTTGTTACAGTATGAGAATAAACAGCACATGCCCCACGTCATGATTAAAACCTTCTATATCATCCTGAGGTTTTTGTAGTCACTAAAGTCTTAACATTTACAGATTTCCTAGCAGAAGCCAAAGAAAGCCTCAAACTTTGACAGCACTAAGGGATTTATATGGACTAAAATATCCACCAGAACATACTAAAACATCCAGTGAAGAAATATTTAGACATTCTTATTAAAATCTCCTGTTAGTCAAACTCCATCTGTGACCTGTTGATATTGACTTGCTCACTATAATACAGCAGTATCAACTAATCCAATCCAAACCCATCTCTGTGTCACACGTCTTGGACTCCTGCTATAGTGAACAGTGCTTCCATCTGGGAAAATCCACTGGGGAAAACAGCAATGGAAAGTCTATGAAAAATGTAATGCTGCCTCTATTTGAAAGGCATTTTGTTATGCCTTGAATGAAAAATACAACATAAAAATAAATTGGATTCTTTGCTGTAGATGCAGAACTGTCTGGCTGCTAGAAGTGAGAAAAAGCTATTGCAGTAGTGGGACATAATTATGGACGATGATAGGACATCTAGTAAAGTCTCCAGGGGAAAAAAATAATTGATCCAGGCTATCGATAAGGGAATTCCACTCTATTTTTCTTCTGCTTCTTTTTATTCTTTCTTTCTACTTTACTACTACTTTTATTTAACCTTCAGCTAACCATTTAAGTAACCACTGAACAGCAGTAATAATTGTATTAAATCAATAGGATGGTATATAATCTCCTCGGTTTTTGCATTCATGACAGGAGGTTTTCTTATTTTTGACACGACTTTCTTCATGTTTCCAGTATAAGAATGTATTTTCCATTAGTTGCAGTGCTTTCAATTGCTACTGCAACTGTACTTATTATTTTCCAAAATGCAAAAAATGCTTCAGTGACAGGAACTAAGGTCCTTAGGTTAATTTCCTGCCAATGACTTATTTGGGATCCATGCAGAACTCTAGACCTGGTTGTATGACAGCAACCGTTCAGTTCATTATATGCTTCAGCATTTAAATAAGAATAACTTAAAAGTCCTCAGAATTCTCACTGATAAGGTGACAGGCAGGTACTAGAATACTGGTGCTGATGTAGCCCTGTCAATAAGGTACAAGTTTAAAGGAAAAAATAACCTATCTACTTTTCAGCTTTGTCGCAATTCTGGATATCCTATTAGAATACCTATTACCAGGAACTTTTAGGATTTCATTTCTGAAGAGTCATCTTAACAGAATTATCATTATCTTAACAGAATTAGTAATAATAAGTATTATGGTTGCTAAGAAAGTACTAGGAAAAATGTCGTAAACTTTAAAAATATTAACATTAATGTTTAAAATAAACAGTTCATATAAATGAAACTGTGAAATTAGATAAGAATTTTACTGCCAGCTCTTCATTTTAAAGAAAAACTTCCATTTCATTCATAGAAATGCTATTAGGAAATTCATTAAAGCTGACTATGCTTGCTAAATGGTGTGGACTCCAGAAGATGAGATACAAAGAGATGACTCAGGAAACATTCTAACCAGAGCCCCTGCACAAAGACACTGAAACACGCGAGCAAGACTAGAATTTAATGGTTTGATTTGGGGCCAGAACTGCACCAACAAACTGTTTCTTTGTCTCAGTAATGTCACAATATCAATAAAAACTTCCAGTGACAAATGGAGGATATGCAGGACCAAATGCTATTTTTTTACAGGAGAATAGTATTAAATTCTTTGATTAATACAGTGAACTTAACAGACAGCAAACTTAGCCAGGGAAATCCTAAATGTACCTGACGTAAAACATGCTGAAATCAGACAAATCCAAACTGGGCATATATTTGTAATGGGTAATTGAACACAGCAATAACTAAGGAAGGATGGCACCTTCATCTTTTTCCATCTAGATGCTTTTCTTGTTAAAATGTTATTGCCTCATTCGCATCACGGGGCCCAGTACAGTAAAGTAAAAGGGCAAGATTTATGGCACATAAAAGGTCAAACCAGATAATCTAATGGTTCCATCCAATCCTGAAATTAAAAACACTTCGATTACTTGCTCTCTAAGCTCTATACACACGCGTATCTTCAGAAATGCCTGTACTTCAGAAGGAATTTCCCTCTTAGTGCTCCTTTACTTGCAGTTGCTGTTGTTCTCCATGTTGATTTTTTTTTTTGTTTAATAGATAACGAACAGGATAGAAAAAGAGGTCTATTAAATTCTTGGGTTTTTTTTTTTTTTTGGTTGGTTGGTTTTAAATGCAGGTTATAGAACTAGTCCTCTTATGATTTTCCAGCTGATATTTTCAACATTAATGTGTGTCACTAACAAAGGGTGTGAATGTTCTACAGTGTGCACCAGGCAGTCAAAGGCTAATTACACTGAAAAAAATGAATATTGCTCAAATAAAAAGTTTAGAATGCTCTCTTTTATGTTTCTGAAAAAAATTGACTTTTTTAATAAAAAAATTTTTTTGAACAAAAGAATGTACCAGGATGCATTCAGGATGTGCTCTTAGAATGAATAAAACCAGGACTTAAGTGCCATCTACAGAATTATCTAAGACGTGACTTTCCAAGATAATACTGCATAAGTGTAAATGGAAGAGATAAATTATATAATTTTGAAAAAAACAAACCAATAAATCTAATTTTGAAATATCTAGTAAACATCTTTGTATAGCAGACAAATAGGTCACCAATTTATGGGTCCCTTCCATCTCAACTTTTATGGCTGGAAAACTGACAGAAAAGATTATGAAAAGGGCAATATTCTCCGCATAAATATAAGAATAGTATTGGCGAATATCTATTCCAATGTAAAAAAAATGTGCTTTCACAGTGTATTTCAGTCTTTTTATAGATCGCCATCCAAGCACATGCTGAAAGAATGTCAACTTGAGGGAAATAAAAATGTGTTCTGGATTAGAACTGCACATAATGAAGAAAGAATTCCAAAATAAAGCAAATCTCACATTACTTTCTTGGGTTGCGGAATCAGATACATTGTTTCCCCTTTTTGTAAACCTATGAATTTGAAAAATGCATCCTTGTTAGGATATAAACATGAACATGTGTGCGAAAGATCTAAACTGACAATACTCTCACAAAGCAATGAAAGAAACAGATTTTCAGAGATAAGACTCTGATTTTGCAACGTATAATCATAATTGCAACTATGAAGGTCAAAGTATAACTTGCTACAAACACCTGCATTCAATCCACTTTAAAAAGTAAATGGGACAGTTCTAAAACTCCACATTTAAAGGCCAAAATCTTTAAGACACAATCCTGCAGAAAAAAACCCCAAACACCACCCTTAAAATGTATCTAAGTGGCTAAATATATTTTTAATAACTTGCTTAAAAAAAATAACAAAAACAAAAAACCAACCAAAAAACCCCAAGCACACAAAAATTTGACAGATATGACAGAAACATAGTTTAAGGACCTTATAACTCTTCTGGTTTTAAATTCAATTTGCATGTTTTTCACCAACCACACATTTTGTTGTTCTATCTAGAAGCCAGTAATGAGAAATCTCCCAGAGCATACAGAGTCAGTATTTGTGTTGAGGACAACATCCAAATACTGCCTGGTATTTTCTAAGAAGGTTTGATTTTTCAAGTTTTTGAACAAACTTCTATTGATAAATATAGATGTCAGATGTAGGTGGGATAAATTATCTTCCACATAGTACCTGGAATCTTTAGTGGAGCAAGAGAAGTAACATCATGTAGAGTGAAACAGAAGACAAGAAACTAAATCTCTCATGTAATTTCTATTTGTATTAACCTCCATCCCCTTCATTAGGCCATATTTTATGGCTGAATACGAGCATTGAGGAGGTTCTTGGGAGAGTTGGGGTCATAGCACAAAGACATGCAAGCGCACGCTTTCTAGCATAAAAACTTCCCCCCAAATTTTTCGAGTTCTTGAAAAAACCAAGAAAGTCACATACTGGCCATTCTTCTCTCCCTTTCATTCATTACGAGCTATCAGAATAAATACTTTTAGTCTCCCTTCTTCTCCTCATTCTTTCAGAGCAAACTTAGGGTTTTGAAACAAGTAAAACAGATGTGATGAACATATGGATATTGGGAAACTTGGATTTGACTAGCTACGTTGAGGACCAGATTTTCCCACCTTTCAGTTTTTAGGGGATATGTATGAAATACAAAAGCAGAATCACGTATTAGGCAAAACTTAAGAAGAAAAAAAAAACCAAAAAACCTGGCTTAAAATCAGTTGGTATTAAGAATGCTGATACTTTGTTTCTCTCCTTGGCCCATATAGTTCTGGAAATTTTCTGAACATGAGTTAGATTCTGTTACGGTGCAATTGGAAGTCAGTAAATCTGAGCTAGCTTACTCCAGCAGAAGACGTGCCCTTATAAGACAAACTTGAGAAATTATATAAAAATGAACACAGTATGAAGGATGAAGACAATTCCAAATGTAACTATACTGATTTAAAAACAAACAATAGTTCTGTTAGAAATTGGCAGCATTCCCAATAATAATATTTAAACAAGGAAAGACAGAATACAATACTCACAGGCATATTCCAACTATTTTTAAATGACTTATTACGGTATACTTTACAAGAAAAGTTCAACCAGATTTGTCAGATAACTCAAGGTCTAGCTATTCAAATGCTCACTGCACAGAACAATGGCCTCTTTTTTTGAGACCTGACTTCCTCTATAGTTATTAAAAACGTGCTTAGAAGCTCCCATCTGAGGGCTACCATCTCGACACCAGCATGAATATCACGCAAATTTTCTTTCACTGTTTCTCGTGACAGAAAGGGGTTTAAGTGACTGAGAAAATGTACTATTATGACCTGACTTACATGCTGAGTGGGCTGTGGACGAGCTGATTCCTGTCTGCCCATCTTCAGATATTGTGCTCTTCAGGGAGCAAATTTTGTTTTCTCTAGGACAAAATGTCTGCTGTGGTAAAAGGTCTCTATGAGACTGCTCAAGGACCTTGAAACTTCCTTGGAAGCTGCTAAAGGCAGAACAGTTTGCCCCAACGAAAACTTTATCAGCACAAGGTCTGTTAGATTTAACTGATTGACACCATTTGAGCCCCAGCTCATGGCACAATTGGAAATTTTGGAGCCAACACATATTTATAGGATCTGTCTGATACTTAAAGATGCACAAGAGTTACGGCTCCACATTAGGCTTTTCAAAGATTTCTTTATCAGCAAATAACAAAGTGAAACCCATCAGTACAGACCCACGGATGGGATTAAATGTGTTTTTAGGTCGCAAGCTAAAAGCTTGCTAATGCTTACAGGCATTCCTTGTCTAGGAATGTTTGTTAATTTGAACTCCCCTCCCTTGCTGTGTTTCTTTAATCTCCCAACCAGCTGTCTCCCATAAAAAGATATTTCTGTTTTTAGTTAGAAATCTGTTTAGAGATAAAACTTGCTCATAAATACACAACTGCATCCACGGGCTTTTTTTTGCTGATGGTAGAAAACCAACTCCAGATGAAAAAATATTAAAATCTATTTAGGAACAGAAAACACGTTCTACTTGCTCGAAGCATGGCACACATATTATAGATGCTCTGGGGCTTAGGTCTAGCATGACACTGTGAAAGAACTCACTGAAACAGCCGTTTTTGTCACCTTTTCAGATTTAGAGCTCATGAAATGGGATAAATAGAAGCTCTCAATGCCTGGTAGTAATTTTACTTGCAAAACACTTGAACATACGAAATGGACTCTGTGTAAACAACTGAAAAACCTCCCCCAAACCTCACAACTTTTGTTTTTCTAAAAACAGCAAAACAGTAATTTCTAACTTGTTTTCCGTTCCCTTGATATCTAGATTTTAAATGAATAAATTGCATCTCTTTCTTCGTCGTATACTCACTACAGTTAAATCAATCCAGAGTTCTACATTACCACGAAAAAGTTTTGAGTACCGATAAGGATTGTGAGCCAGAATCTCCAGTTAAAATACACACATTTTAGAGAGTTTTAAAGCATTTTCACTACAACATGCTAGGAGTTCTTTAATTTACCTCTGCCCACACTATGCCATATCCCCCTTAAGGTAACAACTATCTTCTGAATAGTTCTGGTTTCCACTAAAATGATTATCAGAAATTTTATTATATTTCGGCTGGTTTCACTGGGAATAACATAAAAATCCACATGAGAGAAAATGATGTGTGTTTCGGTGCTGTTTTGTTTTCATTCCTACTCATTTTAAAAACTTAACGATTTTCTTTAAAAAATAGCTTGTTCTTTGTCTTACTGAGATTGATGAAATAAAGTTAATTGAATGTGAGGAGTAACTTTATTCATTACATACTACTTAGTTTCAATAGAATTTTGAGTTCTTGGAGAATTTCCAAACCCAAGAAAAAATCTGGTACCTGAAATAAGTGGCCATGTTATATCTGCTCTGTTCTAAGTTCCACAAGGACTCAATGGTCCTCACGGATCCGTTCTATCTTGAGACATTCTATTCTACGATTCTATTACAGATAAATTGAAATATTTCTCCTTTAAATTCAAGCTAAGTGTAAAAGAGCAATCGATTTCTGATGCTGAATTTTACTGATGCAGAAAGTAGCATTCCTGTGATACCCAGACATTCTACCCATCATCCTTTGCACCTACAGGAAAACATACTGCTCCAAATCTATCATTCCTCCATTTGAGGCTAAATGAGGCTCTGGGAACTCATCTTGTAGCATCACTTCAGAATTTCGCCGAGTATATTTTTGTATATATAACACACTGGTATTACCGTGTATATCTTCATTATTAAAAGATTATGTCAAATGTCTTTTCATTAATATTTACTTTATTCTGCTGCGGTTC
>NW_010402019.1:25320-30295 GCF_000710305.1 Buceros rhinoceros silvestris
TCTGCAGTTCAGCATACAGTTCTGTGGAAAACTGATTAAAAATACAGTTGCATGAAATATAGGAAAATTAAATTCCACTAGTCTGAAAATATCAAGAGACTACTAGTATATGGACAATGCGCCAAAACTGTGGTATACTGTAGAGTATAAATATTTACAACTGAGTTTATATATTAGTAGTTAAATGTTGTGGGATGTATTTATTCTCCCAATTGAATTCACATCTGAAGAATCTCTGCAGTCTGTCAGTTAGTTATTTCACATAGTTATTTTATCTAAACTGCCTTCCATAGGAGGCCCATGCCATTTAGATCCCGAAGCGATAGGCGCCTTATAAATACCTGAGAGAGAAAAAGGAGACTGACAGAAGCTAAAAGGATGCAGCAAACTATTTCAAGATGAAAAAATACTTCCTTGGTCTTCACCTCAGGAACATGC
The DNA here is from genome assembly GCF_000710305.1 of Buceros rhinoceros silvestris. Classification (NCBI taxonomy): domain Eukaryota; kingdom Metazoa; phylum Chordata; class Aves; order Bucerotiformes; family Bucerotidae; genus Buceros; species Buceros rhinoceros. The sequence continues at coordinate 25,759 of NW_010402019.1, forward strand.
ATTTGAGACACAAAACCTGCCCTTTTTACTTCTGTCAGGGCTCATTCATCAGATTTTCTAACATAGCTGTGTTTCCACTTGTTTGTTTCTGTGTGATGGGTACACAGTTTCAGGGGTCAGAGCCAGGAACGAGGAATTTCAGCTCTGGAGTAGATGTAAAATTAACTGAACTTGGAAGGCTTGGAGCAAACAGCAACCTCCTCACAGCCTAGCTTCTCACAAACCATGTGATAACCTTGGGATTCCAGCTCTCTCTGAGAAGCCTTTGAAAGAAGCTGGAGGCCTACAGGAAGCCAAGCTGAAATTCAGTAGCAACAGAAGAAATTACAGTGGTTACCACCATCCATCTGATCATGTTGTGCTCATAATTCATGCAGAGCAGAACCACGGAACTCAGTTCCTGCATGATCATAACACCAGTACTCAGTGCAGAATTCACCCTTTAATAACAAAAAATCCCCCACAAACCACTGACAAAATGAAGACTTATCCAAAACTTACTTTAAAAACAATGCTAATAGTAGTAGGTAACAAAATGGAGCTCCTAAGTGCCCCATCTATAAATTAATTAAAGAACTTCTTACAGGGAGAATAAATATCACACACGGGCCTGTGTGGCACAGTTGAAAAATGATCTGACAAACATGATGCCTCTAGAGGAATGAGCTAGCAGTTAAACGAGACAGGTTAATACCCTACTTACCTCCACAAGACATTCACAGTGCTCCCTTGTAACTGCTGTGACTTGAGACTAAAAGCTTTAGCCAATAAAAACCATTAAACCTAGGCAATAAAACAATGCCAACCACAACGGACCACGTGACTATGGATCAATGCATGGTATTTCCTTCAGAAATCATTTCATAAGGTTTTTAGTCTGAAAATATTTTTTCCTGCTTTAAAAATGCAGAGGGAAAAAGAAAATTTGGTCAGGTCTAAGTTTAAAGAACTAAAACCGGAGAGGAACAAACATCAGAGACGCATGGCGTAATCACTCCCAAAATGATAAAAATGAAACATGGAAAACTCACATTTGTTCTCGTGCATATGTCGTTGGAGGGTAAAGGGACCCATATATTCACCCACAGCTACACCTAGTCTTTAAGAAGATATATATTTTTTAAATAACAATTCACCAGATACTCTATAGAGCTTCTTCAACTTTTGTCTAAGAGGAAGTAGAAAGACTAATGCTAATGCGAGCTGGTGACAACTAATTCCTTTCCAGGGTTCAGGCACTACACAAAAAAAAAAATCACTAGGCCAGTACTGGGCTACCTAGGAAGGCAAAACTACTTTCGAATTAGGCAAGAATTCCCATAGGAATCAGGCCTTTTGGTTTTACACCACTGCGCTCTCAGCACAAGGCAGGGGATCCAGCCAGAGCTTTCTCAGCGTATGAACTCCTCCTCCACGCCTACACACAGCTGACCAGAGACGGGGGGTTTTATCCTTCAAGAGATCTTCGGCACTGTGGTACGGCTTGTATGTTTTCCAATTCGTTATCTAACACATTCATAAAGTATTCTGTGTATTTATATACTTAAGCATCGGCTACTATTCTTGCTACAGAGAGAGGGCTCCAGACAGAGGTCAAAGAATATCCACAGAAGGTTAAAAGAAGACTTCTTCCTTATATTTTCTATCAAACCCCCTTCCCCTTCTCATCCTCTTGCATTTATCTCTGATAAAAGCAAAGCCTTCTAACTTGACTCTACACTCAAAGAAAACTGAGGGTGAGCCTGCCACACAAATCCTCTGTACCAAACCTCAGGAGGGTTTCTGAGCTAGCTTCCCAACTCTGCCAGGTTTCTTCTGTGCCTTCAGGTAAAATACACACGCTGCCTTTTAGTTGCTGAGAATCACTCTGTTGTTCTGTTTTCCCCTCTGTAAAAGGAGGATGATCTGTACTTACCTCTGAAAGCTGTTGCACAGCTTCATTTATGAAGTCTGACAGAGATGGGGAGGTAACACAGATCCCTGGACACTCCAGACCTGCGGTTTTCCAGTTCTACAATCCTTCCTGTCCATGTTATTGCTAAAGGCATGAGGGTGTTAGATCTACACGGTCAGTACGTTTACCTTACCCAAACACTTGAGTCCAGCTAGGAAACCACATTTTGCTTCTTTACAAAAGAGAACAAAAACTGATACAAAACTATGATGAAACCTTAATTCTTAACTGAATGACCCATGTGACATCAAATTACTGCAATATTTCAATTCCTTGTGTCTTCACAGGGTAGCAGCTTTATCTCTCTCAATGTTAAAGGCCTTGAGAGGTTAGATCAGCAATCAAAGTAATAGAAAAAGCAGTACAGAAAGTACATTAGCTGAGCTGAATACACTCAAAGATGTTCTCAGCACGTTGGCTGTTACAAGGTCAGGTACCTGGATAGCAGATTACTGGAGTTTGATTTGTGTAACAGGTATTTTGTGAGTGGTCACCAAATTAGCAGAAACAATCCAAAAATTCCTCATAGTTACTGGCATCCATATTCTAATTTTGAAATGTCATTGCAAGTTTACTTGGGAAGGAGCTTTAAAGGGCAGTTTTCCAGAAACAAATACATTTTCACAGGTCAATTTCTGAAGAATATTATTGTTTCTATTCTGAATTGTTTGACCTTCATGTTATGAAAATAAAAGTCATGCAAAGCCTTTTTTTATATAAACTGAAATTAGGAAAATGTCACTTCTTACAGTGGTAAGAAAGATTCAGAAGCATGCACGCGCACACACACACACACACTGCATTTCAGCTCCTAGCCAATTTCCTATTTCACTAAATAGAGAAAAAAGGAAGATTTATGGTAAGAATAATTTCCATTTCTTTCTCCATGTCCCTGTTATCCACATATCAGAGAGAATATATTCAAGTAGAGTAACCATCAAAACAAAGTTAAAACTTTATCAGATGTAGGAACAAATCTTCTGGACCTCCAACCTGCTCTTTTTTTCTTTGTAGATTTTTTTTTTTTTAATTAGGGATGCGGAAGGAATGGGTGTTAGAGCACTCATTTGCGGCAAGCACGAAAAAGTGAGGTGAGGAATTTCTCCCGCTGAGGGCAAGCATCAGGTCATAAAGAAGATAAGTCATGGGAGGAAAATTCCGCCTCCACGCTACCTTAGCTTCTTAAAAATCTGGAAGATTTTCTTCTTCCATGACTTGAAGTCAACAGATGCAAGAACATAACGACCAATTGACCTTAATGAGTAATAAAAGACTTGCAGTGCTTTTTCCTGTCACTAATAAGTACCACAAACTCTTCATGCTCCAGTGTACTTTCCCTCCCTCTTCCCTGCTTATCTTGCAGTGTAACTAAAGGTCATCTTTATTAAAGACTGTTTCTGCCAATTTCTAGTTTGAAAATCAGAAGTCAGCTAATATTAAAAAATTCTACTACTACTGGTTGTTCTACAACTACAGTCATGGACAGGTCAAACAAAATAGCATGGGCAGAGTCCAGAAATAATATGACAGAAGCCAAAGGTGAAGATAGGAAGCTACTTCCTGAGGACGCAGGTACTTCACAGTGGTTACCACCCTAGAAAAGCTTGATTTTGCACATATGACTCTATCGGTGCTGCAAGCTGAATGATGCACAACTATAGATCTCACGTTTCGGTTTTCTGTTTTGTGGGTTTTTTTTTTTTCTTAAGATAGGTTAAATGTTCATTGATTTGCAAAGGCAGTGTGACTCAAAACTGTACTGACTTTGGGAAGGCTGGGAAGGCAGTAGTTCCAACACTTTAGCAAAGTGACCTCCAGTAGCTACAAGGAGCGTTACACCACTGCCATTAAACATTTGGGAGAGCCTGTGCAGCACACACACACATTTCCAGCTTCTGATCACTCTGGGGATACAGCATCAAACTCACTAATCCAGAATTGCACAGAATCCAGATGCTGAGACTTTGGGAAAAAGCATTTTGTGGCAGAGAAGGCGAAGGAAGAAATGTTGCTTCTTATAAGAAAGTTTTTGTTTCAGTTGGCTGGATTAATGGCTGAAGCTCAGAGATGGGAGTTTAAAAGCACTCAAAATGCAAACACCCACATCTCCAGACTGCAAAATCAGGAGTGAGAAAAGCAGAACATTCCAAACAAGTGCTTGTAAGACTTTTGTCTTGAACCATCTCATATATTCTGTCAAAAAAGTATTTATTGAAAGATAAAACGAAGTCTTAAAATAGATTATTGAAATTATTTTTGTAGCCTGTGCCCATAAGCCCAAGTTCTACAGTGAGTGCCAAGGCTGAGGGATCAGAGGGAGAGAAAACCCATGAACTAATAAATTCAGCTTGCTTTTGTAAGGCACCCCCTCCCAACCTCGATGTCGATAAAACCTTTATGCCACTCCATTGCATATTCTCTCTCTCCTTCAATTTTAATTTGAGTTTTCCCACATCATATGTAGCATATGCAGAATACACGATGGTGCTTGGTATAAAGGTTTCATTAGCACTCATTTGGGATGCAGCATAACTCCCTTATGATTTCACAACACGGAAGTGAGGGAGCCATTCCAAATACCTC
>NW_010402019.1:30402-41305 GCF_000710305.1 Buceros rhinoceros silvestris
TGCTGAAACATTTATAACACAACAAGCTATCACCCACTTTCACTCCACATCCCCCCTCCACCCACACATGCTGCCTACCCCGCTACAAACTCCATTTTGTTTAGTTTCTAAGACTCGAATAAACAGACCTCTGCCTCTGTCTAAATGTGCATCCAGTCCCTGCGTCTTGTATATCAATATCATTTTAAATCCTCTATTTGTACGGGGTTTTCGTGATGGACTGGAACAAAGTAACTAGAATGACTCTACTAAAAAACCCTGATAAAGCTCATACCCTTATTTAAATGCTCTTTCAGTTTTTGCTTTTTCCATAGAAATTCTGCAGAAAGCTATCGCAAGAAAGCTATCGTTACCTTTAAATACAATATACATTCTAAGCAATCTGTGTGTTAGAAAAAAAGTTAAAAAAAGTTGAAAAACTTACTGTTTTATCAAGATGCAGTTGTGTGCATTTTGCTGGCTATGGAAATTAGAAGGAAATGTGTATTTATTTTAGTTAGTCTCTAAGTAAAAATCTCAACAGCATGTCTTTGAAAGTATCTGTCATTTTAAAGTTAGGTACTCTACATAGTCTCTAATTGTACTGGGGAAAACCGTGTTGGTACGGAAAGCTATTAGGAAGAGTAAGAAACTTTTGGGTGGAATGCAGTCTTAATGAGAGCTCATTACTTTACTGCAAATTTTGACATACTGCATGTTTTTCTTGCATTCCCAGCTCCTCAAGCAAAGTAAGTTTTATTTCTCTAAAAAGGTAAAATAAAAATATGTTTTCCCCCGTCTCCAACAAAACAAAGCAGAATAAAAGGATAAATAATTTAGATTTAAGCCTAATTACTACAGAGAAAACAATTTATGATTTCCAAGTAAGTACGGTTAGCAAGATAAAGAATATTTAATATCTGCCAACATAGCAAAGGGCAAGGAACTGCCCATCAGGGGAAGATGAATCTGCCACTCCCTGGCACCGGACTGCAACCCTTCTGGCATCAATTCACCACCCGAAGCCACAGGACTCATTTCTTTAGTATTTACTTTTTGGCTTTACCTCCCGTAGGAAACATGAGACCATTACTACTTATTTCAAAACTAACAGTGATTTAAGAATGTAAGGTATTTTTATTAGTTTTAGACAGTTTCTTAATGACATGATTTATAGAAGTTATTTTCAAATGTTAGAAAAATATATACAGACTTCTGTGTACATATCCACTGACCCTGAGAAGCTTTTTAGTTACATGTTCTTTAAGAAGATGGGCCTTTCATACAAATTTAGTTATAAATTGAAGCATCTTAAATAAAAAGTGTGTTTCCCTTATTCTTCTTGACTTTTCCAATATTAAATAGCATTGGAGCAAAACAGATTTTCTGTTCCATTCAAATGCCTGACTGAATTTGCTGTATAATAAAGTGGCAAAATTGTAAAAAGAACAAAAACCATACCTATACGAAATTTCCTGATCTGCATCTTTATCTATCATGAGCCCTTATGGTAAATTTAAAAAAAAAAAAAAATTAAAAAAATGTAGCATCCCATCTAAGACACATCTTTAGATAAGACTGCACTTCTCTCTCTACTTTCAGATATTCATAGCACTTGCGCGGGCACTGCTGTATTCCCAACACAGATTACAGATAATTATGTTAGACTCTTTTTAGAAGGATATGCATCCTTTCTGCATCTGCTGGATGAGTAAAGGAAATTATCTCATTGTTACAGCGGTAGCATCACAGTGACACACTCAAGACTGTATCAATCTAATAAAAATTCTATTCTTCCTTGTCTTACAGCTGGACAAGAAATGAGATCAGATCTGAATCCCAGTTTACAATGGTATTTTTCTGCCTATTTGTATCCTTTAGCATATTTTACAATCTTTTCCCACAGAAAATTAAAACTGATTTAGTCCATTTCTTTTTTCTTTCAATACTCAATTTAAGGCATTCTTGTGTGCATAACTCCAGCATAAGTTTGTTTTGAAAACTTAAATTCACCACTCTGCGCTTTCTAAATTTAGTCTAATTGCTGTTGCTGTCTAGCAGATAACGTACAACACAGAAAAATCCCAGCCCAGATACGTATGTACTACTCTGCTGTGCAGAGGTGAACACAACAGCAGAAACAAATAATGCATGACATAGCTACGTAAATTGCAAAGGAAGCCACGCTTTTTCCTGCACCATCTCCGTTGCCTATGCCATGCAATGTACTTATAAAGGATCTAACAGCTGAGGAAAATCTGTAAAATTTTTTCTAGTTTATACAGGGTCTAACACAAGAGGAGTCTAATTCTACTTGGTCTTTTTGGACGCTACTTAAAACTAATAAAGAATGGTAACAGCAAACCATGCTCTCTCCCATCAGCTTTTATTCCTATTATTTATTTTTTGCGCCATTCACTGAAATATAAAAATATTTTTGTTAGTAAACAAAAAGTTTGGTTTGTATTGCAAGTCTTTAAGAATAGATCTCTGGTTAACATTTCCTAAATTGAAATTCCTTCATTTTGTGGGACTTGGGTGATGATACAACTGAAAGTCCCTTCTGGATACAGAGGCTTTCCACTTAGATGTAGGAATTGTTAATACAACTAAAAAAAACCCGAAGTCTCAAATCAAAACCAAGAGAAGCCCCAACAAAATCCTTTAAATAAATGAGTTTTCAAAATGTTTAACAAGATTTGTCTCGTTAAGACACTCTTTAAAGTGATGTCACTGGGTCAGCGTTGTGGCGTTTCCCTCAATGACTCCTACAGCCCTGAAGAGGCATCACGAATTTCACCACCTGTGCTCCAAATGCAAGGCACACTCCTGTCCAATATAAACAGAGACAGTTTGTATATAAAGCAAATCAAACGACAAACCCTACCAAAACAGAATGCTCCACTGCACACACCATTCCCCCTTAGGGAGAGAATCAGAGAACAAAACACAGAAGACAGTTGTAAGTCATGTTGTTTAATGCACTCCTGGAAGGCACTCGTAAAAAGCCTATTTTAAAAACAGACTAATTTCCTGTTCCTACTTCTTTTTTTTGTCTACATCACAACAATAACAACTCATTTTGAAAGTTTAGTACAATGACACTAGGCTCATCCCATGTCAGAAAAATAATAACCCAGTGTTTCCTAAAAGGGTCAAAAAAAAAAAAAAAAAAAGTTACAGTTCAACCAAACCCATGAAAAGCTGCAAGAGGTAAAACAAGGTCTAGTGCTACCAGGAGGAGGAAATGTGAGGCCTCTATCACCTCACATATTATATTCTGTTAAAAGAAGATGAAGTAATCTGAAGGAAATATTTTGATTATGTTTCTGCACAAAACACAGCAAAACTCTAAACTTCATAGCCTTAAATATACACTAGCAAGCATTTACTTAAATAAATACTACTTTTTAGAACAATTTTTGTTTGTTTATTTGTATTTTTTTTTCCACTAATGAGTGGAGATGACAGCAAAATAAGTGACTAATTTGACTTCAAGCCCATTTTCTAAACGATAAAATACACTGATGTAGGTATTAGCTAGTTTTATCTATGGCTAATATACTTTTAAAATCTCCTGTATGTAACTTGGATAACGATGAAAGCCATTCACTACTACTACATATTTGTCCACAAATAATCAAATTATATTTCTGAAACAATACAGTAAATCTAAAAACCTTGAGCCTTTTTTAGACTTAACAGTTAGACTTATAGGGCTACAGGCTGGTACAGCTATGGGTTCCCCATTCATCATGCCAAGTCAGTTTTGAGAATATTTACCTGACGTGGGGCAAAAAACCCAGCTGTGAGCTGCCATACTGAATGGCTGCAGTGCGGTATAGCCACGTTCCGCCTTCATTCTTGGCACAAGTTACCTGCATTTAGCTCCCAGTCTGTGCATTAATAATCAAGCCTTCCATTAAGAGGAGTTTTTAGAGGAACTCCTACATACTGACGCATGTTACCGAATTTCAGGCTAAAAAAGGGAAAGCATGGAGAGAAAAAACCCCCCTAGAATAAAAACAATATATGAAGCGGCAAAGTTTCTGTTGCTAATTTAACTAGTACTATTCATTACCATATGCCAAGCTTCAAAATACTGCCTGCAAATGTATGTGATTATAGAAAATATCACATGGGAGCCAGAATCATCATTCATGGCAGCGTGCTTGGGGTAGGAGTGGGGCAAAAAGAAAACACAGTCCATGAGGACCCTTTGTGTTTTACCAGCAAAATTAGCAGCAACTATTTCTCTAGGCTACAGGTTGCACAATCACTGAATTTGAGCCAGAAAATTGTACATTTACTCAAACTGCATTAGTCAATACCAGCTACAGTGAACATTAACATGCTGCGTAACATGCAAAATAAATGTGTTCTACTCCTACAGTCAGTATTATTATGCTTTGTCTGTACAAAAAGCTTAAAACACAGCCTTTCCTAATTTGTATTGCATGCAGGCATGGCATTGCGTTGAACAGTTCTTCACTTACGGATTAAAAGTCAGCTGGACAGGAATGTGGAAATTTCTTCTGCAGAGCATTTTGTTTTTCTAAACAAATTAATATTCTTTTAATTCCTTTGGAGAAGAAGCTACAGAAATCGGTGTAAAATGTTGGCATGTTTCTGAAAGCATAGAAGTAGGGTCTCTAAGATGCAGATGACTGTTGTGTTGGTATTGTTCAGGGCTTTCTCATAAACCCACATTTTTAGTTTCCCTATGACCGTCCCCTGGGTAACCTGGGTTTTATCTTAACCATTAAACAGATGATTTGCAGATTGCATCACTTTCTCACATGTCTATTCTCCTCTCAGAATAAATTTATCCAATGTAAACTTCCATGTCATACTGTATTCATCAAACGAATACAATTATTCACGCTGGAACCACAGATCTGTATTTAAATATAACCAGTTGAAGACCGCTATTTTTTCTACTGGAAGATATAGAGTGCTTGGGATACAGGATGATGAAAAAACAAAATTTATTCCCAAATACTTCTATGGTAGCTACTGAGAGCTTATTAATACACGTAATTGTTCTCCTCAAGTGATCATTTCTTTAGCCAGATGTGTCACAGGCTTCCGTCTTGCTCAGCTGCTACAGAGAAAAATCTCAGGCCACGGAAATGAGACAGCATGGACCATAAATGAAAATTGTCTCCAGAAGACCCAAATCCAAGTTTTCAGTAGAAATCAATCATGAAAACACAATCTTCTGTATCCAAAGCAGAATAAAATAATAATAAAATTTTGAATATTTCCAGAAAGACCCCACTTTAATTTCATAGGCACTAGAAGATTTAGTGACACGATGGCTTTGGAGAAGGCCTTTGCAATAAGATGTCATTAAAATGGGCAGACACACCCCCTTGTGTCATTAATATCAATGATCACGTTGCCAAGCAAAAGCATTAGTTACAGCACTATAAAAAAGGTAAAGACATCCTTAATCTGTCAACTATAATAAAGAAAATCTCTCCAGCTGTAGTTCTTAAAAACTTGCCAGTCTCTTACACGTACCATATTTTAGATCACATTAGATATCTGCCGAACACGTGAACTCGAGAGTCCTGTCCTCAATTATAGCAGACCTTTGCAGTTTGTACCCAGTGCAGAAAATGACAGACAACCTTGATCTCAGGAAAACCTGAAGAGTCCAAAATGCTCGACACCCTGCCTAACCAGGCCATTTGTCGGTCGAACGACTCTTACCCTAGGAGCAGCTAAGTGACGTGCGGCTGGATTACGTGCGTACCTTTTGAAGGCTGTTTTGGCTCCCCGAACTCAACTGCCTCAGCAAGCTCTGCCTCTGGGTAATTCAAACCATTTTACCAGGCTGAGCTTTTTCTACTGGTTTTATAAACATCTTAAGGGATAGAAAAAACCTTCCATGAGCTAGAGATTCATTGGATATGCTATGAAGGTATATAGTACACTTAGACTAAGCTTAAAATAAAAGGGCTATAATTGGTCTCTTGTCTATGTTTAAGGTAAAATAAGTGCCTAGGTTTTAAGAAGTGCAGAGCTCAAATCACTCATAGTGAATTAGAAAGTGCTGAATAATTTTGAAAATGAGGACAAACACCTTTTTGAGTCTAAATATGAATAAAAATCTAACCTGAGGCTGCAGTTCTCCGAAAATCCTACTGTCCTATATTTGTTTTTCACTTTTCTTCTGTTTTCACACCCATACATAGGAATGAGTCGTCCCTTTCTGGTCTCCATCCTGCTCTTTGCCAATTCTCTTCGTAGTGGAAATTGAATATGAATATGAGTCAGCCTCACAAAGCTATAAAGTTGAGTAAAAATTTAGAACTACACAGAGTTCACCCTTTCCTACCCAAAATACAGATATTATTTTGCAGAAAAAGCTGTCACAAAAGCATGGTCCTCTCCTATGAAATACTCACAGCCAAGAGTTACAGTTCAAAATTTAATCACGTAATATTCTATTGGAAAGCACATCCTATTCCTCCTTTCCCTATGTTTGCTATTTACTGCTAAAAGAAAAGATTAATAACTGCAATAAAGAATCAATAACATTCTAGTTATAACATATTTTCATTCTGTATTTAAAGCAACACCATTCACCAAGGAGTCCTGAACGGCTGATTCAAGTCTTCCGAGATGGGAGTTCTAGAAACTGAAGTTTTCAATTAATAATTTCAGCTGAACAAGCACAGCAAGTGAGAACTCTACAGCTTTTTAAGCTTGCCTGACTACAATTTCTTTATAATTGTTAGAAATAAAGATTCATCTACATGGCAGATGTATCTGAAGCATTCCTGTGTTTCACAAACTGTCAGCATCTTTTATATAATCTCCTAAAGACCTTTAAATGCACAGCTTGAGGGAGAAAGATGCAGCTCTACTTTCAAACAAAAGATGAAAATCAGACCAGAAATCTCTTTGCCACTTTTCAGAGCATAAATCTTTGTCTTACAGTGCTTATCAGAGCTGCCCCGAGTTATCAGTTTCTGTAAAATTTCTCCAAAACAAAAAGAACAGAGTTACTAACTTACATTCTCTTAGAGAGACAGAATATCAGAGACATACAACTGCACGACATCACTGTCACCATTGCAGGGCACAGAGGCACTGGGCAATAGGTGTGACCTTATCCTTCCCATACTGGTTAGACAAGGCACATTTCTTCACACTAAATCTTGAATTTGCAATGTTATATAACCCTACTCCTTTTATATTTTCTTCAGCATCTGATGTCATATCTTAAAAGGCCAGCTTTTTATGTTGCTTACATAAACTTCGTGTTCCTATATAAGTTGAATTAAGGATGCAAAAGATTACGCGTGCACCGTGCTGGTTAGAAATACGTAGGTTCTCATTTCCTTGTATGAGTTTCCTTCCTTCAGTGTTGAGCAGAACACAAGAAGCACCCAGGAATTCAATGGGGAATGGAAATTACATTGAACTGAAGTGAAGGGGCACTTTAAATGACAAAATAATTAAAACAAATTATTTCATATCTGAAAATACAGCAACAAAATATCAAACTGATTGGAATTTGGAAGTTTTGTCCCACAGAAAATTATGATTTTTCAACCCCTCCCTGAGTGGGATAGGAAGATTAAATATCAAGCAATTATGGAATCAAATATTAATAATGAAATGCCAATTCTAGTATGGAATCAGATATTCTAAAAGTTGCTAACATAAGGGGCACTCCCTTAAACTCCAAGAGTCTGGGTTAGGCTCCGGTTACAGACCTCCAAACGTGTTCATCCAGGCTGTGATTATGTATCACCAACTATCACCCGGGTAATAAAGTCACTTAGGCAAACCATGTGAGTGTCCTGGACAGTTATAAATGTTGAAGCGTGACAGGTTTAAAAACAAAACACAAATATTGTACAGCCCTTAAGCAAACTTGTATGTTTTTTCACTACAGCTCAAGATAGTTATAATTACCTTTAACCGTTTCTAAATTCAAACTGACGAGCTTTGTTGAATACAGACTAGAAAGCATAAACTACTCTCCTAAAAAAAAAAAATTCTACTATTATGATGAATTGTCCCTCATTACAATAAGAACATTATAAATATTATGTTTGGGAAATAATTAGAACTATTTAGGTTTACCTTGCAATGATATTGAGCTTATAAAGTACTTAATAATGTTCCTAATATTTTGAGGGCTTGGAGAAACTGAAAAAACATAGGATTGTGTTTAATACAGTAACAGAAATTAGTGTTTATAAGGCAGCAAGTATATGTGTAAACCCATATTCATTCCCATTGAACTACTTATTTAACAACTAAATATTTATGGGTTGAAGTTACATGGTAGAAAATGTTTAAATATGGGAGGGTTTTAAACACCCTTCCTGCTTAACACAGTCATTGACCTCTATCGGGGTCTGTAGAATGCAATTAAAAAATATCGATCTAATAATTATTGCACTGAAGTCAATAATATTTAAGTGGGATTTGGGTTTAAAATGCCGGGTAGAATTTCGAGGGAGTTTGAAGAGGAGAGGAGAAAGGAAAGGTATACAACAACAGTTGATAAAACAGTATTAAAGCCAGAGACAAATGAATTTAACCAAGCTTGGAGTTTTGGTTCACATCTAATAAACATTCAGAAGTCCAGGGGCTTATCTGGGATTATCAGAAATAGCTGGATCCTCTTGGTCTACAAAACTGAGCTGTAAATTTTGCCAGAGATCTCAGTTTCCTGTTAGAAACACTTCACAGGCAAATTATTTCATTGCATTTTAATTATCACTCCGATAGAGGCTCACTAGGCATATGAAAGTATAAAGAAAAATGAGCATGCAATTTTTAGAATGTTCAAATAGATTAAATCAAAGTTCAAATTTTCTAAGGAAAAAAAACCACCTTCAATTTTGGAATTGGATCTGAGATGAAATGCAGGCTTTTGTTTGCCTGTTTGTTTTTTGTAACTCTGTTTATTATCCAGACCTAGTCAAACTAATGAACCACGGAAAAGGATATTAATTTTAGAACTCACCTGGCATTGTTCTGGGATCTGCTGAAAATGCCATCAATAATAGAAAATATATCTAGCGTGAAGGCAGCTTGTCAACAAGATGACTGAGTCCCGCACTCTTAAATTGGTTATTTTAGTTCACATAAGATCTTATTGACATAGATATATCTGAAACAATCCACTCAGACAAAGTCACGAGGTTTGGCAAGATCTAAAGCCAAGATAAACTATTGAGGCACATATTTTCAAAGGTCAATATTATTTCTTTCCTTCAAGAGAAGAGATAGCGATGAGCAGGAACTTGCTGAAATTTGTGTCCTGGTTATATGACCCAAGGTACCCAGTAAGACAGCTTTTTATTTAGCACATCCAATACTTCGGTCAGAAATTTTAGTTTGCTATTTGTTAATACTGCAGTTTGTTACTGAAAGGATTTCTCAAGGATGGAGATAAACAGTGTGTTCTAAACCATACCACCTGCTTTTTAAACAGATTGCCTTTGAAAGCCCTCAGAAGTTCTGCTTAGATGAAGCCACTGGTTTGACACGCCCTGTTTCATCAGACTCCGCATTAGAGTTACGGGCCTGACCTCTCAGTATCTGCCAGCAGTGCCTATTGCAAGACTTTTCTGCCAAGAGGGACATTCTGATATTACTGGGAGACTGAAAGCCTCACTGTTGCTACCACTTGTTTTGAAGTTCTTCCATCAGACACTATTGCTGTTTTCTTTCTTCTAAAAGCACTTCACTACGGTTTACTTCACAGTGAACAACAATGCATATCTTTTGTACGTTTATTGCTTTTCCCATCTCCTGCCTTCTCACAAGAAGAAAGTATAAACCCTGCAGGGTTCATGGCGAGATTTCATTTAGCAACTGCTTCAATATTCACTGAAACCAACAAAAAGTTTCCACTGACCTCAGTGCACTTTGATTTTTTTATTCTGCAACATAACAGTTTTACAGGGAGTGTTAGAAGACCGCTATTAGTCTTTTTAAAGACACAGAAAAGACTGAGGTGTTACCAGTGATTCGTAAGGCTGGCATATCTTGTAATCTCTTAGGCAGTCTGTTATCTACAAATTAAAGCATGACTGCAAAATTTTGTATCTCACCCACCACTGACTTTAATTGGCTTCATGCAAAAATCTTCTGGTGTCTGAAAAAGTGTTATGCAGACTGGATGAATCTCAGGAATCCAAGCCTTGGATGGTGGAAGTCTGGGGGAAGGGACTAGTCTACTGATAACAGCCCTAATGCTCCCAACACAAAAATAATTTTCTGACTGCCATATACCACCAGCCTCTCTTGGGATTATAGAGATGAGAAGCAAAGCTAAAAGAATTTTTAAACACAAGAGGATATTTAGGGAGGAGCACCGCTACGAACATTTTGGTAGTCAGCACCCCACTGACACGTGGTTTCAGACCACAGCACCAATTACTACATTCAGAAAGTTCTGACACTGTCACTTCTGAATACATCAGAAACCACTGAACTGTCTCTGCATTCACTGTCCTGGTTTAAGTTGGAACAGAACTAATTCTGTTCAGAGATTTTACTTTTCAAGTACTTTGCAAGTGCCTAAATGTTCCCCCTTTCAGCATTTTTCTGCCTGTGAACCTTAGCTGGGACTCTGAGGTCATTTTGGCACGCGAAGATAATTCACATAAAATTATCGTTACTCATTTGAGGGAAGACAAATGATTGTACAGAACTGTGCTTTTCATAGGAATCCAAAAGGCACAGAATATGAGTTGAAATGTCTGATTCTATGTTACTTACATCTAATTCTATTAAATTTTCAAGACACAAAGGATATACTAAGCTGAAAAATCAAAACCATTTTATGCATGGGAACTATGAAGATTTGCAAACAGCAGATTGGTATCAGCTGTAGATTCCTTTTTTTATTATTATCTGTCCCGGTTTGGGCTAGACTTCCTTG
>NW_010402020.1:0-48726 GCF_000710305.1 Buceros rhinoceros silvestris
CCTCCATGTTGAACCCAGGACAGCTTCCCTCTTCCTTGAAAATAGCTGTTGACTATTCAGGTCACAATGATGAAGATGAGGAAAATTAATAGCACCAGAGAAGCCCTTACAGAATGGACATGGCAGGGATGCTTCACATAGAAACATGACATCTGAATGGAAACAGGCAGTCCTTAGCAGGTGAAGGACTGCTGTTCACTTTATCTTCAGCCAGATTTGCAGATCTGTGTGGTTACAGAGGAAGAGCAGCATACAGGGCATGCCTGAAACCTCGCTGAACCTCCTACACAGTGCTAAGCCTGCCAGCTAAGAAACCTAACCCCAGGCAGGGAAAATATCACCATCTGACAGAGCTTTGCCAGCGTGAAACAGCGTTTTTTTGCAAGCTGGGAAGCAGTTCAGTGGGACAGCTGTGGAGAAGCTGAGGACATATCCTGTTGGTGTTACTAGACCTGAAGAGGTTCTGGGGTCATTTACTCATCAAGCTTCCATTGCTTTGCACTCCTCATACTGTCAGGTAATGCTTTTTCTGTGAATCATCTTCCTGCCCAAGTTGATACTGACTAACTGGCAGATCCAGAGGAAGGAGCATATATGGCAGTATCTCAGATACCTCAGTGCAGTTACAGCACAGGTGTGTGCTACATTGCTTTGACCCTGGGACTTGGTCAGCTTTTGCAAAAAAAGCCTTCTGTCAGATTGCAGAGAACTTAATAGCTTTGAAAATGCCCCATGTTCTCCATCTTGAGCAGTGCAATGTCAAGATGCATCTTACCATCTCCTGATGCCCGGAGTGATCAAACACCCCCTTACCTGAGCTGAGTAGTGCTGGACCAGCAGCATAACCAAGTGACTGCTTGATAAGGTGGATTAGCCTGTCCCCATGCAACCACCCACCCATGCAGCCTGGTTCTCCCACATCCTCTTCAGCCCTCCACGCTTTGCAAGGATAGCTCCAAATGGCAAACATTTCAGCTTTGCTGTCTTGGAAAAGCCACATTAACTTTCCCCTGGCGTAACTGCCCTATTTGGGCAGGAGAATGTATGTTGGGTGGCAACTGTGTTCCGAAGTTGGTTGCTGCCTGCAAAGGCTCTTTAAAGATCAAGGTTGCTCCCTGGACCTCATTAAAAATATTATATGTGAATATCTTGTCCTACAGATCTGTATGGGTTCAGAGCAGCAGCTACCTTTTTACATGGAAGGAACATCTGCATCACCATAGCTTCCTTAATGTAATCTTTTTCAAGCCAATCTAAATCACAGGCATCATATTCCCTTGCTTGGCAGTTTAGTCCTCTACCTTAGCCCTTCAGAAACTAGATGAAATATGCTAATTTCCACCAGGCTCTATTTACTCCTATTTCTTAGAAGGTATTTGTGCAGGTCACGAGCTGAATAGAGCTCTGCCAGCTTTCAGCAGCGGGCATCTGACTCGTACCCTCTAGTAAGCAGTAGTAATACTTGCTTTCTAAGTCTCAAACGTTGCCTTGTTGTGCTTGCGCATTACAGACAATCTTTCCTTGAGCATAGATTTCTGGAGGAACAGAAAAGGCAGGATTTGTCTGAGCAGTTTGGACAGTTCCTGGGCATTAAATCTGTTTAGCTGCTACTTGAAACTACATCTATTTGAGGGTTGTTTGATGACTTTAGTTAATTAACCAGGCTTTTATTTGATGTTGGTTACTCTTACATTCAATGAGAAAAAGATTATTTCCTATATTGTCCCTTCAGATAAGAAGAATTAGATGCTTTTTCTGATACAATCACCTCTTAGTAAGTAGCCAAGAAAGATTCATTATTGTCTCTTGAAGCTAAAGAAATGTCAACGGTATTAAAACACTGACATTTTGTTACAGTGAGATTTGTGAGATCAGCCAGACAGCTGCCTCAAGGCAAACTCCAAGATTACTCATCCGATTTTGTTGCTGCGATATGGTACTGCAGCATACAATTGCCATGACTCACTCCCTCCCCTGTCAAGCTGCACACAAATGGCTTTGCCCCATTTGTTGTGGTTATAATGAACTCGAAAGAGGCAGCACTAGAAACCCAGAGTCACTTGTGGTGTTGGTTTTGATAATAAGGTAATAGCTGGGTAGAATCTGCATTTCTTTTACTAGTGCAAAATGAAATGCTGCGCATAGTGCAATCAGCAGATGCTGAGAAAAAAAAGTATTAAATCCTTTGAGTGCAGGTAGTTTGGATAGCTCAGCAAGATCTAAATGCCCTAAGAAAATATTATTTCCTCTAAATTACTTTCCTTCCTTCTTTCCACATTTTCTGGTCCTGTTTTCATTTTATTACAGTCCTTTCCAAGAGCATTGAGAAGACAAGATGAAAGTCAAATGGGAAGACAATTTCTTCTAAATTCTTTTTGATCCACAAAGGACCCCAAAACCCTTTCCCTGAGCCTGACCTCAAGGGAGAAGTTATCACTGGTTGTGCCTGAGATCTCTTGGCTGCCTTTTCTCCTGTTGCATTTCTGCTTTTGCCTTTGTGTTTACAGACCATGGTAACTCCAGAGAAAAGCAGACTGTAGACCCTCCTCAGCATGACCGTATCAGTCACACCTTGCCAGCTTTCATATGGAGCAGGTATCTCTGCCCACAAAGGGGCTTTATTCTCTTGTGTATTTACCCTGCATGAGACAAAGGCATTGTGCAGAAAACTTCAATGGAGGTTAAAAATGCCAGTGAACCATCACCTGCTACCTCTGTGAAGTATGAAGCAGAACAGGCTGAGAGTAAACCCTTCAGGCAGAAAGGAAGCCCATAGAGAGTAGAAGTATGGCCCTGGATAAAGCCTTTTCCATCGAGTTTGGAAGGCTGCCGAAGCAAACACACACAGATGTTTATCTCTTATTGGTATTGTATAGGTTTTTTCCCATGTGTGGACATGCATGTTTATTCATGAGTCGCCCTAATTCTGCTCTTCCCTTTCCTAGGGTTTTTTTTCTCTATTGGTTTTCTGCTTTAAGCATTTCTGAAACACACTGGTTGTGCTGTAGTATGACCTCCCCTGGCTAGTGCCAACCCTCAAGTCTTCGCTCTCAGGAGACGCAAGAGGTCTTTCAGTTTTGAGTGGGAATGTTTCTTCAGAGAGAAGGCAATGCTATACTCCTCTCAGCTCCTGAAACAAGGCTGACAACTGCAGAGTGTATCTTCTGCCAACAGGAAAGGGATTTACATTGGTCTCTACCCACCTGGAGCAGTTCAGCCGAGGAAGCTCTGCCAGGACATAACCTCCTCACCCACCTGCAGACTTCAGTACCTCTGCAGTTACCCATGCTACCAAGAGTTCAGTGGTGAGCCCTCTCCTTGCCTCTGAAGAGCCCAAAGACAGAGAAAGCCCTGACTGCGGGTTTCAGTCTGTTTTGTGAGTGATCCCATGTTAATTACCAGCCTTTGCCTTTGGAAGGATCTCCAACACCTCAATGTCAACGCAGCCTGCTTATGCATCTCTTGCTGTGGCCACGTCTGGGCTCTCTGCAGCTGAGCTATCTCCAGACAACAAGAGATGAACCAGCATGCTGTTCTTTACATCTCATTGGTATTTTACCCAATAGAAATTCTGTTAACCAGCTGCAGTTTTCACTTTTTCTCCACTTCAAGACAAAGTGGTGGCAAACCAGAATTTTTCAAGGTTAGCTGTTTAGACATCATCTCCTGTGGTGGCAGCCAAATTGCTGCAGACTGGACCACAATTGAACTGTGTGAGGTGGTTGCTGCATTTTCCCAATGTCTTTCCACTAAAGGCATGCTACTACCAGGATTTTCTTTCATTTTTTATATGCCTCTTCTTTATTGAGAGCTTACACTTCTTTGGGTACAATATCTAGTTGACATTTATATGTCCATTTCTTGTCTTTTTGAAGTGATCCCATTTCCATGTAGATACTTTAGTTGAAATCCCATTGTTTAAAGTTTATTTCTGTTGGAACCATGTACACACAAGTAAGAGAAACCCAGGAACTCAAAAATAAGTATGGCAGAGTAACTCTGCAAGCCAAAAGCTATCTTTTATTGCTTTCAAAACAGAAAAAGGCCCAGAGAAGTATTTTTCCTTTCCCTCAAGTCCATTTCCATTTCCCAATACTTTTGAAAGTATTGTATTGTATTAATAGATATATAAAAGAAAGAATTCAACACAGTATCCTGGACTCATCTATTTGTACCAACATATAAAAATCACCTATGAAGCGATCAAAGTTTTCTGCTGCCCTTGCAGACCTTAGTTCAACTTTCGTTCCTGACTCCTTCCTCTCTCCCAGTTTGGAAACACAGGAGACTGGCAAGATCTCCTCCATGCTTTCCAGGTACCTTTTCCCAAAGGCCACAAAGCCCTTGCACTGCCTGTGTTGTGTGGTGTGGTGGTTGTGGGAAAGATACGGATTGGGCGCTTGTACCTCTTATTGCCTCTCAGAAATGTTCACAAAACAAAGAGGGGTGAGTTCTTCTTTCTGCATTTAAATTCTAGCAGTTCAAGTCTCCTCAAGATGTTTCATGAGAGCTCTCAATCATCCCCACTGCTCCCTTTCTGGAAAGCATCCATAGCTGCTATGGCAGTAGGCATGGCTCCGGCCCCGAGGAGGAAAGTGAATGAAAACAGCCAGATCACCCTGGGCTTTGCAAGCCAGGGGTCACAGATACATGTTTAAGTGGCCCACATTTGAGTGGGAAACTCCCACAGACTCAGTTTGTGAAACACATCCTGCACCCAGACTTCTCTCCAGGTCCCCACTTCCTAACCCAAGTTTCACGCTCAAGTCTTGAGTTTAATTATCTATTTTATGTTCAAAAATGATATCCCAGAATATCCCTAAAAGCCTCTTGCCATGTATCCAGGGTCAGATGCAATCTGCAGGCAACCTCAAACCTGGTAGGAGAGCCAGGGCTCACAGTGAACCCAGGCTGGCACTGGCACAGGTGGCACATACATAACCAGAAGATGGACATCACCAAATAAACACCAGTAGCTCACATCACAGCTTCCAGTTCTCCTCTCCCTTTCTGCAGCCTGTTCTGCCTTCAGAGTGCAGAGAACAAGGTGCACACTGTAGCAAAAGGTCAAAGTAAAAAAAATCCCTTCTGAGCTTTAGCAGCTTTTGGCTCTTCCTTCTCCTGAACCCTGGTCCCTGGACACACCCAACTCTCCCAGCCAACCCTCCACCCCTAAGCCCGTCTACAGCACCGGATTCCTTTCCTTTAATTTCCCAGCTGAGCTGTTCCTCCGAGCGGTGCTGGACTAACCCTCCTCCCCAGAGCTTCTGCCCCGCATCCCTGTAGCCTCCACCCTCACACAAGTGTACGAGGTCTGTGCACGTCCTGAGTCAGTGCAAACCAAACAGGCAAGGCTCAAGACCCAAGGATTTATCCAAACCTGACCATGCCAGGTACAGAGAGGAAAATAACTCCTTTATCTTCCTCGGAGCAGGTTATGGCTTCTCATCTTCATTATGTATTATTCTTGTCATCAGTAAAAAAACATGCAGGAAAACAGCCAAGCATAACTTATCAAATGTGCCTGGTAAGAATATCTTGTGATTTAAAGTCTTGGCACAGTATGCAGCACAGGCGAGTGATTTTGCTGCAACTGTTTGAATTACCCCAGCTATTCTGGAGGGAGGCTGGGGAGGCCAGTTCCACCTTGCTGAACCCAGGCCAAAGTTTCCCTAGAAGAAAAAGGCAGAGTTTGTATAAGCAGTAAAAAAAAAATTCTTTTTTCCTTAAGTGTCCTGGTTTGACCCTTGACAATAAGACATGTAAACAAGGAAGAAATGAACAGCCAATTAGTTCAAGACGAGCATTTGGATTCAGGTTTCTAAAGGCTGCACATCTGGCTCATAATAAGGTGTGATTTACAGCAAGCTCTAACGAGATACATGGGCCTCTATTAAGTGTCTAGGGAGAGCAGTCTCTCTCCCTCCTGCAATTACTTTGTTTTGAGTTTTAATTTCATAATGGACAGTTTGAATTTTCTACAAACACTAATGGGATATGTTTTCTCTCATGAGAGTTTTCTCCACCACATTTGGTAAACGAAGATATGAGAAGGAAGCAGCCTTTAGCAGAAGATTGATGGTGCAGCCCCAGGCACAATCTGCCAGGATGGGCTCAGCAATGCCGCGGAGCGCAACATTCTGCCTTGATGGGGAAGATTTTCTGTTTACCCCAAAGGACAGCAAAGCATATTTAAAAAGTCATTCTTCCATATTAGTGAAACAGCTTGCTGCAGGTTTGCTGAAAGCCAAGCAGAGTCCCAGGTATCTGACAGTGACATTAGGCACCTCAGGGCAGGGGCAGCAGTGCTGACCCTGGAATGCTCTGGGGAGCTGCAGGGACCTTTCCATCACCAAGTCCTGTCCTCATGTCTCATCCCTGCTGGGCTGCTGCAGTTGTTGGCCTGTGGGCCCCACATAAGGGTTTATGCCCCAAAACTGCATGATGCTACCAACTGCATGTCCCCATGGCGGGCAGGTACTGGTAGCCCACTCTGCTGCTTTCCTTCCTAGCAACTCTGCACCCCTAGATAGTGTGATTTTTAAGTCTGATGTACAAGTTGCCCAAGAGGCAGTCTCCATCCTCCTGGGGGCAACACTGGTGGGATGAGATTCACGTCCCATGTCAGGTGTCTGAGAGCACAGAAAAGCAAAGCTAACTTCAAGCAAACCCCATGTATATTCTTATTTACTACTAGTGAAAATCCAGCTGGTGTGTTAGGAGTGCGAGTGAGAAATTAAGCAGCTATGTGTTCTACATGGTAGCTAGAACTCAGTTACTGCCTGAGCCCACACAGTTACAAGCTGTGGGAGAAATACATGCATAATTCATACACTTTTAATTAAATGTTAGTATCTTTCAATATATTGCATTTCTTGTAATTACATTTATCTCTTCACACTCTTTGACCTACTGAACCATCACTTCCTTTTTTCTTTTACTTACAATATGAGCATAAACAACACTAATTGGACTTTTGGACTCGACCTGCCAAAGGTGATCCAGCGCTGTGCCAGGCTCTCCCCACTGTGGGAGAGAGTTACACCCAAGTGGGATGACCAAGAGCCACTCAGGAAGATAGAGGCTGCCCTGACTGGCCCCCAGCTTCAGGGGACAAGTACTGCATGTCCTAAAGCAACTCTCTGGGGCTTGGGCGCAGTGTCTTTAGGGGGGTTTTCAAGCAAGCTAGGCTGTTCTGCAAGAGCTTTGTTGAAGCAGAAACTGCCATGCAGCCAGGTTTCTGCAAACAGGCGAACAGGATGGTGGTGACAGTGGCTTGAGTTTGGCAGAGGTGGCCCTCGGAGATCAACTGAACCACCTTAGTGTTGCAGAAAGATTTCTTTCAGGAGTGTGGTGTCCCTAGAAAGTGGAGCCTGGAGCTCTTGCCTCTCGATTCATAGGTAATGCACACAGCTAGGAGGCTGCTGAGACCTACCAAGGCACGCTGTTTTCTGTTGAATTCATACTGAACTCCCCAGGGTCTTACAATAGGACCCATCAGATGCAGTGAAGGCAGCAGCTTATCTGCACCTCCCAGCGTTTGAGACTGCTG
The DNA here is from genome assembly GCF_000710305.1 of Buceros rhinoceros silvestris. Taxonomy (NCBI): domain Eukaryota; kingdom Metazoa; phylum Chordata; class Aves; order Bucerotiformes; family Bucerotidae; genus Buceros; species Buceros rhinoceros. The sequence continues at coordinate 7,553 of NW_010402020.1, forward strand.
AGCTGGACAGGTGATGAAGCAGCAGCTGAGGGTACAGTACTTGCGTGGGGAGATGTCTCAAGCCACCATGGATTTGACACAGGAGCAGCAGTGCAGGTGTTCACTGTGCTAATGCAGCTTTTCCAGAGTGAACCAAAACTGTGTTGATGGGGGAGGATGGCTGGTGGAAATCCCACAAATGGAGAAAGAGTGCAACTTGCTTGGAAACATCTTTCTGACTTTCAGAAGAAGGTTTTTTCCTCCTCCAGGAAGGTATTGAACAATTCTGGTTTGTTAGATGCTGCTCTATCAGGCTTGGGGTTTATTCTGTTTTATGTAGTACACACAGGCACAAAGCAAAAACCCAATCAAAACAGTTTCCTTAAGTCTTAATGGTTTGTTTCTCCTGTGAAACAGGCAGGCAAACCCAGAAATTTGCTATTGATTTCATTGCCAGAGCAGTAATTTGGGTTGGGAGAGGCTGTGCACCTAAAAAAAAAAAAAAAAAAACCAAGAAGAAAAAGAAAGAAGAAAAGCACCAAACTTGGGCTGCCCTCATGATTTCTTATCACATAGTATGTAGCAGAATTAATTCCAGCTGTGTTGCTTTGGAAGACAGAGGACCTGAAGGGGATTCATGAGTTGGCAGTTTGGCTTTATGAGAGATGAGACTTCTCCCTCTTCTGCCCCACCCCTCATCTCTTCCCTATGGTTCCAAGTCTGGCACAGCAATGTGGAGCAGCATAGCTGAAGACCTCACCTGTCTGTAGGGGAGGGATAAAGGGATGGCCATACCACCCTCCCAATGAAGCACCACCACCTCCTGCCCTTGCCAAGCCTGGCACTGCGGGTAGGGGACAGCAGCAGCAGAGTGGCAGGCAGGTAGCACTAAAATTGCCTTTTTGTTGTTGTTTTCTTCAAAAGCAGGAAGGCAAATAATTCTAAAAAGATACTTGAGTTCTTCACATCATTGGGGCCCTGTACTGCTAAGCATCACTGACTAAATATCTTTAAAGAAAAGAATGTGCGCTGTGTTTTCCTTGAAATTTCCAGGAGTTTGCTAATGAAAGGCAGTGGAAGAACGATGCAGAGGAGTACGTGTCTCTTTGCTTGAAGAGCTGAATAATCAGTGCATGAAACAGTAAAGATCCACGTGGCTTTTATGCCTTGCTGCTGTGCCAGATACTCTGATGGCAGAGCTGTGCAGTCACTGGCACTGTATATCACATACAATGTAGAAATATTCTTTAAAAAACCATATAATTAGTATCAATTGCATATTACCTCTGTAATGATGCAATTTTATACATGTAGTTTTAAAATAAACTGAAAAGCCAATCATTGTTTTAGGCAGTGCTTTGCCATCAGGCTACCCTGCAGGTGATGGTGTGGAACACCACCTCATGTACCGTATGTGCTCCTGGCAGTGCGTAAGAAATAGCTGCAGTGGTCAGAGCTGTCAAACATATCTGATCGAACAGCTAAGCTGATCCCATGCCCAGTTTCTCGCACAAAGGGCAAGGCCTCTCTCCTCATCACCAGGGCTCAGGATGCTCCTGTGAACCTGCTGTGGGGTGGCTGGGGAAGGATAATGGTTGACCTTTTATTTCTCTCATTCCCTGGCATTTCCTCTGACAGGTCCGGTGACAGCCAGCCATGGCACTGCGTTTGCCATAGAATGGCCCTTTAGGGCAAGCTGCACTTGGGCATGGGGATTCCAGTGCCAGCCAGCCCCAAATTCTTCACTGTAGTTGGTGAGAGCCTTTCACAAGGGCTGGGGTTTGTTCCACCAGCCTGAGTCTGCACCCGTATGGGCACTTTCCTGCCCCCACTGCTGCAGCAGGATTTGTGCCACACAGCCATTCCGGTAACTATTGCCTCATCTTCCCCCCCTGCCCCGAGTTAATAGTGCCTGCACATGAAGTCTGTTTTCTGCTCTAGAAAGCATGTCCTCTGAGAAACAGAATTTATCTCAACAACCTTCCACCCAGTCCCATAGATCAGTCATCTCATAATAAACCAAAAAACTGTTCAGGTGTACATCTCTGAAGTCCTCACGCTTCTCAGTTGCAGCCAAGTTACAAAAGAGTCGGTGAGACTCTACAAAAGAGTTGGTGACATCGTAGCACAGTTTCTCATTCCTCTACACCCCAGAATACTACTTCTTTAGCAAAGGCATATATGAATGGGAACTAATTAACTAGGTTTGCTGTCTAGCTAATCAAGTTTCTTCATATAAATTGAGTATGGATGGAAGAACGTGGATCTGTTGCTCCCCCTGCTCTCTCTGCGTAGAGATTAAAAATAGATGAATACCCAATTGGGGAAATTGGGATGGGATCATATTGCTTCCGAATATAGAGTTTTGGCAACCTCAGAAAATGGGGTGAATGATACTGGGATTTCATTTCAGAAATGCACTAGGAAAGTTAATGCCAAAAGCATCCAGATTTAGAGATCTTTCAACAAAAGAAAATGGAAATGTTTCATTCTGACGCATTTTTGTTTAGACATATCAAGAATGGCAAAATCAAGGGCAAAAATCTGAGTGAAAAGTTTCAATTGCGTTAAAAAATATTGACAATGAACAGGCTTTGTTGTTTGTTTGTTGTTTTATTTAAGTTAATTTAATTTTCCTTCATGGAGCAGTTTAATATCTTGGGATCTCTCAGCCCTGTGTGAAATAGAAGGTTTCTCCCCACCCCTCCACTCCAGTAGTGCTTTTCACCACCTTTTGAGCCCCAGCAACGTGCCACGATGCGTGTTCCCCTACCTTGATCCTGCCAGTGTTTCTCCGGCTCTGGTGTTCAGCAAAGCGTGCTCCAACTAATGGCCCAACAGGTGACTGGCCCCCTGCGACGCTGGTCTGTAACTTTAAGCTGGAGAAAACCCTCTAGGCTTTTTGAAGAAATTCTGTTTTTTCCTTAGGATGTATTTTTATTTGAAGGTGGATACACTTCATTAGCAACCAAATGTTTCCATTAATTGGCATATTGCCCCGTGCCTCCTAAATGACTGATTTGACTACAAATTGCTCAGACTCTGTGATTTATTTTTCATCTCATTTATTGCAGGCATGAATACAGGAACAGGTAAACAGCTGAGCCGTAAAAGTTTCTCTCTAGGCATGTTTTCAACAAAATGCCATCATACACTATCTGTTGATAAACGCTGCTACTCAGATGAAAGAAAATGGTGTGAGCAATCTTACTTTAAAGCTGCTACCCACCGATCAAAGCTGCAGCTGCCAAAGAAGCCTTCTACTCCACTCACTCTCTCCCTTCCCTCCTTCTCCACGTCATCGACATGTTCTTTTACGGCACTTTACTTTACAAAACACAGTTGTGAGGCTGACCTTACATGCAATTACAGATCAGCCTGAGTATATTTATTGCAAACTCCTTGAACATCAGAACATGAAAAAAAAAACCAAACCAAAACGATATTCCATTGAGTAATTACGAGTAGGTTTTTGTAGCTAATGAACCAGAAATGTATTCAGGGAAAAAAAAAAAAAAAGAAGAAAGAAGACCAAAGGATATTTGTAAACAGTTCAAACAAACGTGATGCTGCCTCCAATGAAACATTTCACTGCATTGCCAGCTCTGTTTCAAATGGGCACCTAGGCATCCTGTTGCAAAAGAGTTGTGAAGCCACAAACTGGAACTTCAGAGGAGTTAGTTTTCAAACATTGCACTTTCAGGGTCTAAGTGTGTTTGAAATGTGAAAAATCTGCACACACTGTGGGATCTGATAAAGATGTGGGATCTCAAACAACATTTCTAAAGAAAACCTGGTTATTCCTTTTAAAACAAAATAGTGAAAACATCTGAACCACACAAAAACAAAGCACAATTGTTTGGCTTCCAAAAGAGACTGCAATATGAGAGAATATCTAACTCCTTGCATAGCTATTTAAATGGCCAATAAATTTTGCTGGAATCACCCAAACACGACAACATTGCATTCTGCTGCTTAGAGACTTCATGCTGGAAAGCTGGGATCTGCTGACGGGGTCAGAGCGTCACCTGGGGCACTGTTAAATGTCAGGGCCACCCCTCATAGGCTCTGCCAGCGTGGCTATAGCAGTAGGTTTCGTCAACCAGCTAGTCCCAGATTGGGCACAACTATGATAAAGCCTCTGTGCTTATGCCTCTGTCAGTCACCCCAGCTCTCTGTTCTCCTTGTAAGGGATAAAAGCTGTTCTGACAACAGGGTGTTTCTGGTAGTGTATTTACACCTAACGTGCAATGCTTTTGCTGGCAGAGCTACATCAACCACAAACCATACCTCAATGCACCCCTGGATGATGTAGCCGTGTTGGCAAGGGTTTGCAATGTAGACCTAACCAAGAGGGACAGAGAGCAGGATTCATCTCACTTTAAACAATATAACGGTAGACATTTAAATCAGAGGCACCTCCGGAAGGCTGTTCCTTTGATCTCTCATCAAGTGAGAGTTGGGCGTATTAACGTTAGGTGAGATGAAGCCTTTCCCAGGAGAGCTGAAGAGACAAACTCCTTTCAGCCACCCTTTCCTGTCACCAGCTCTGGAGACCATGCTTCAGAAGGCTGCTGTTCAAAGGCGTTATCTCTACACATGTCAATGTACACGATAATGATAGCCTGTGCTGGGCTCCATGCTGCCACAACTACATATGCAAGCTCATTAAAGCTAGCTCAGATACTTCTGCACTATTATATAGACATACCCTCAGGCAGAGTATCCTTTAACACCTGTGAAGGTAAAGTCTAGGGGCAAGTCTAGACTATCTGCCCCTCAGCATATGTTCATGCTGACACTGTCTTGTTTACCCTAGTTTTGGGTAACAGGTGTCCTAACACTGTAATTCCCAACCAAAGGTGAGGCAGGAGTGTTTACTCAGAGAATGTCAACACTGAGACATTGAAGCATGGCTGAAGAAGATACATAGCAAGGAAGAACAAGGCAATGACATTCCGCAGTTAAAAGTTGAGTTTGATATCAGTAAAACACTTTTAATAAAGCGCCATTAGACTGCAGAACAGGAAACAGTGGCAGCCAGTGGCTAAGACACTACAACAAGACAAGGCAACGTGCTTGGGGTTGTTCTGTGGAAAACATCCCCCAGGAACTAAGTGGCCACATGAGCCTTTCCCTGTTCTGGTGGATAGCAAGGAGGGAGGAGTCTCTGCTCTTCCTCAGCTACGCCAGAGCACACCTCAGCTACAAAGACTTGGCCACTGTAAAGTAACCTTGGTTCACGTTTCTTGTTTTCCAGTTCTGACTATTTCAGATAAAGAATTTTTATACAATGGGAACAAAACATTGCATTTAAAATAAGAAACTAATAGCTTGTTTACAAGCCAGAACATCTGATGAGCTGGTCTGAGTCAAGCATTCTGTTTTGCTAAAAGCTTTTGCTTATGTCACCAGTCTGCCCTAATGCGGGTAATTGTATCACTTTGCCCCCAGACCTGAAGGCACACTGTGGGATTTCCATAGTCCACCCTATGGCAATCGATATGAGTGAAGTGTGTGTTCAGATCTGTTTTTTCTGGTTTTCCTTGACAATGACTTCGTGAAACTGCTGCCAGTTCACACACAATTAGGAACTGCCTAACAGCAGGCAGGGGACCAGATTCAGCTAGAGTCAGTGCTGCACCATTATCAATGTTATGTTGCTTTTCTCTCCCAAAACAGCACTTCTAATTACAATTTTATTTTATTTGTTCTTCACAATGCTCACTTTAGCGCAGACAAAACATGCTGTTGCTTCTCCCTCCTCCAAGTACCTTCTTGGAAGTGGTGAGAAAAGAATAACAGGACATGGAAAATGTAGCCTTTTGTGTCTGTAGCATTTTCCCTTCATTTCTGATTTCTTCATGAGGATTTAATATTCCTAATCCATTTTTAATGGCCTTGTATTGATGGAGCGGTACATTAAAGCATAAGGAACAGAAGAATCCCGGCACTGCAACCAGTGTACAAGTCGCATCTGATTACTCAGCAAAGTCACCTGAGTGCTCTGAAATCTGCTGTCCAGGTGTGTTTCTATGGCTCCTTGTGCCCATCATTCGTGTTGAGCTACTTCATCACGTTTTGTATTGTGAGTTTCTACCTGACGCTTGTGCTATTAATTTTGCCCTGTTTTACGGCAACAGTTTGGGTTTGGTGGATTTATCTGGGGAACCTAATACTGATTTCTTGACCCAGTAAATATAAATTAGACAAGTCATTTTATACCTCCACATTGCAATCCACAGTCCTACGATGCTCTCAAGAATTCTCATTTCAGAAAAAGTGCACAAGCTAACTCTGAAGGAAATGCAGTCTCACAGCAATCACTTCCCAGCCTCCACACAAATGAACAGCTTAAGCTGAGATAAAGCTATCGTAATCAGTATCAAATTAAGGGCAATATTTTATCTTAATACAAATGAGAGAACACAGTGTACAGAGTAACAGGAAAATATACATCTTCGGCCATACAAAACGCACAAAAGCTTTCCTCTTGGAAGAGTACCTTGTAGCTGCCAGTCAGTTGTTGTAGCTTTCTAGGCGACCCTGCACTACTGAACAGAGGAAATGGAGAACTTCTTTCTTCTTTTTTTTCCTAGGAAACAGTTGGTAGCATTACCTGGATACCATAAAAACTCTCCCTGGGGCTGCGGTTCTGCTAGCGCTGGACTACCCACCCCACCTGATGCCTGAGATAGGTCCATTGAACATAGAGGCTGCTTGCGTGCTGGAGGTGAGCGGGATGTATAGCCAGGCAAACCCTCCACAGTACTGTTTGCCAGTACATACGTGATGATTAGTAGAGTGAAAAAATGGGTATAGACACAGCTATGCCATAAACTACCACTGCTACTATTCTTTAAGGTGATCAATCAACTGATGTCAGTCAGGAAAGTGATTTATCTACCGAGGAAGGAAAAGATCCTCCCTGTGCGAGCTACGTCACACTGCTGAAGCTCTGCAGCCTTTAGTGCTGGGACAGAAGATGTCCGAGTGTGGGCGAGCCCTAGTGACTAGGCAACCTGGAGAAGTTAAAACTTCTCAGTTAGTTTAAAAAAGTCAGTATCAAGCTAGAAAGTCAGTAACAAATTACTTTAAACAACTGATTTTTTTTTCATTATTGGAAATACGGTAAAATTTAGTTGAAGGTTTAGGTCAAGATGACAAACTATAGGGAGCGTTGGGTGCGTATACCTGTATGATGGGGTGTCCTTCCCCTTGCAGCTATTTATATCTCTGAGTGAAGGTTATGGTTAGGAATTTAGTAAGACAGCTGTTTATTTTTCTGTGGAGACTAACAGTCCTGGGGTTAGGATGTAATAATTGTTCTTCTGCTTTAAAAATGGTTCTTTAACAAATAGCAGTAGCTCATTGCAGTTTTCAGTTGTACAAAATCACATATTTTCTATGTTACTATCAAAATATTCTGCATAACATTAATTTCTGTGCACTTATTAACATATGTACAGAACAGTGTTTCTCAATAGGAATCAGTATGCTCCTTGCTGATCCTTTCTGCCCTAGATTTACCAAAACCAAACCTGAAATTAATTGTGTTAATAGTATAAAATCTCAGGAGAGATAAAAGATTGAAGGTTTACTTCCCAGCAGCAAATGAATAAAGGAACTCCTTCAAGTTAAAGTCTAGCCAAGACTTAATTTTAACCAACCGTGGTGAATCCAGGCGAGCCAGGAACATCACACACTTTCCCGATGCATTATGTTGAGTACACAGAAGCAGAGGAATGTAAACAGACAGAAGGCACATGAAAGGCCCCAATCCATTCTCCATCTGACGGAAGTGCGAAATTCATAATTCTGTCATCAAGAGTCTTTTCATCATTTTCTCTCTCTCAAGTTCACGCCTCAGAGTCTCAGCGCTGTGTAATTAATGCACAAACAGCCAATTATAGGAACAACAATAAGTCTCAGATTTCAATTTAAAATAATTAACATTTTCAAAGACCAAAATAGGGGGAAAAAGGTCAGACTTCATTCAGTGAAAAGGCTGATAACGGATGGCTGATTCAAAAACAAGTACCACTTGCTATTTCTGAAGAACAAACAGGCAAGAGAAAGGACATTAAATGACCCACATGGCAAAACAGGATTTAATCTCACCCCTGTTAAATGCTACTGATTCCAAAGGAAGCTGGACTTGGACTCCGAGAGTGAAACAGCTACAGTAAATGCCATCACAAAAGACTGGTGTTACAGCCTTCTGCTCCTCAGCATGGTCTGATACTGGGAACATCTCTAGGCTGAATTTACCACAGTCCTGCACACATGAAATTGTGAGAAGTCTTTGCTTTCACACACCAGCTCAGGCTTTGCAACAATGGGAATGCCCTGGGTTAGTGATTCCATATCTTAATAAATAGCGTGGGGAAAAAATACCTTTTTACTGAGTTGTTCTGAGAGTTAAGCATCTAACACTTGTAAAAACATTTTGGAGATTTAAATTGCAACGCAGCAACCTTGCAGCCCATTCACGGGCAGGCAGGGGTGGAGTCACCCATGTGTGCTCGAGACATCCTACAGAAGCTGAGTTCAGCACTACAGCTTCAGAATTATATTTTCACTGGAATGATACATTTTCAGATGAGTTAGCAATGTCAAACAAGTGTGCAGGTGCAATTAAGCCAACATCTGCGAAAAATAATTAATAAACTAAAATGGGAATTGACTGTGAGTCCAAAAGTAAAAAAAAGGCTCATTTACTATGCTGCCAAAGAAATACTTTTCTCTTCAACATAAGCCTAGGACTTTTTATGCCCCAGAGGTATGGAGCATATCCACTCCTACATTTGTATTCAGTAAATTATCAGCTTGGGAAATACAGCTTTGATTAAGTTCTAGAATAAGAAGCCAGCATGCAAAACCAACAGGATGAAAGAATAGGAAACTGAGAGCAGGCTGTGGAAGGAAAGATGGGATGGCTTGTTTGAAACTACAAGAAAGACTAGTGTAGCTTGACATTATTAAAGAAAAAAAAAAAAGAAGGGAAAAAGAAAGAAAAAGGGCAGAAATTTCCCAACTTCAGCTTTGCCCCATGGACATTTACTTTCAAAAAACAAATTCCAGCAGCAATTATTAAAAGAAAAACTTTGTGGTTCAGACCACATGACTTGCCTGAGGAAAATCTGCACAACCCTTTCTCTCCGGTCCATTGGCCACAGCAATGGTACGCTGCTGGCTGCAGCAGTTAATAAAGGTAGGGGATTTTTCTCAGAGCAGATATGAGTTACAGACATTTCTTAACCCACCTATTCTGAAGTAGGTGTCAGGCAGCAACTGGAAATCTTTTGGTATCAGGGGAAATGGCACTTTATGGTAATTATGATAGAAAAAGAGAAATCAAGCTAATTCTTTTGATCCAAAGAGCATCACAGTATTTCTGTGAAAGAACTGCACAGTACCTGTCTGCCAGCGAAATCGGTTTATGCGACGTATATATTGTCTGGACCGTTGGAGTTGGTATGGTCTCTGCCAAAGATCTCAGTACAGGCGATGGAGTTACCAGTGTTAACTTAGGAGATGACTGCACCGCACAGCATTGTAATTTGCCCTCTGTAAATTCTGCCTACAAAAAAATGTGCACAGACACAGAAAGAAAAAAAAAAAGCGTAGGTTAGCTTCTACTGCTTTTGCTACCTTTCGCCATCCAACTCATTGCCAAATACTCCATAACAACAACTGGTAACGAAAACAAATGGGAGGCTGTAGCCACAGCTGTTCAGTGCAACCTCCGTAGATGCTGAACCTCTTTTGATGGCTCTTTCAGAGCTCTGCCTGAGGGACAAGGCTGATGGCAACACATGCTGTGTGAGATGTAACTCCATGAAAGGGACTGCCAGCATTCAGTTAAAAGACATAATCAGTTTGGAGAGTGTCACTTATCATTACTGTGTTTTCCCTAAAAATAATGCAGAACGCTGACCACATGAGAGTTCTGCACTATATTCTTCAGAAATCCTACACAAGTGGTTGGTGAGTCCTCTGACTAGTCTGTGTTTTGTAACAACCAGGAGTGCAGGCTTGTAAGAGTTTGGACTTCAGAGTGTCCATCCCTTTCCCACATTTGCTAACTGGAACATGCCTCCAGAGAAATGGTCTTGTGGTATCTAGTGCTGGTTTAAGACAAACAAACATCTCCAAGCAATCACCTCCTGGTTTTCAGGTGAGGCATGTCAGTGCTGCAGTATCACAGCAAAGACTGGGGCAGCCTATACAACTGGCGGGGAAGGATCCCTAAAAACAAACAGCTCCATCTTGTTTTTTGTCATGGACAAAATCCCTGCCAAACCACAGTACCTGTGGTGCGTGTGTGACCTTGACCTGGGAGGAGCACAAAGCAACAGAGTTTTTCAGTGCGTCAGGACCATTAGGATATGCTCCTACTGGTATCAGCTGCATTTCTTTCTTGACAACTTTTTCTTCTGAATTTGGGTCAGACTTTAAGGCAGGGAGGAAGAAAAGTCACCATCATAAGGGAGCAGCTATGTGAATAGCAACTTTTTTGCCTTGGTCTTAATTATTTCTCAAATTCTGCAAACCACACAGGATCAACGCTAAACACAAACAAGTCAATTTATTCAGTGGGACATTTATTTGAGCCCAGGAAAGAATGTCTGCATTAGATTTGCTTGCCTGTTGTCATTATTTAACATCTGTGCTCACATTTCAGCTAAATGCATCTCGTATGCTCCAAAAAGACCTCTGAAGCAAAAGGAATTCCATTATTTCCACAAAATTAGTAAAATGGAAAACGTAAAACCAACTAAAGCAACTCTCCCTCCAATCCTGGACAATTATGTGTAAAAATACTGGCTAATACAACCTATTCAAACTTCCCTGTTGTTTAACTTTTAAAACTCAACCTTGCCAACTGCCGGGGTGTACATCTGGTGTTCCTCATACAGGATTCCCTGTCCTCCAAGGACTACCAGATCTTAACTTTACGGCATGAGGAGGCGGCACTACTCTGTGAGGCTGATGTAATTTCTCCCAGCCTTACTGAAATCAGCAGAGCGATGACAATTACACTTGCTGAAGATTTGCCCTGAGTCCAAAGTGTGTTTGCTTTGGATAATGGTTTTAGGGTATATATATCCAAAGCATCTTTTTATATATATCTGCTTGTATAGTATGTTTGAGCTAAATATTTAACTTGTCTAAACATATATAATTTCATTAATTTAAATCCAGCTGACTCATACCAGCCTGAGAACATGGTCATCAAGCCTGCCATTTCTCTACGGAAATCTCTGAAATTCAGAGGGGTTTGTGGTGTGAAGCTTGTTTTTAAACATTCCAGGCAACTAAGGTCTCTTTTTCCTCTGATAAAATCAAGATAACTGCACATACATTACCATATTAGAACCTCTACACAAAAGGTAAAGCCTTCCAAGTGTCACTGTTCATAACCTTTTCCCCCCTCATTTAGACGTTTTGTTTCAAGGAAAAAAAAAAAAAGTGAAGGGGAAGGAAGGAAAAGGAAAAGAATAAAACCTAACCAAACAAGGAAAAATATTAACCAGCGTTACCATCTGGGAGTGGAGAACATTCACAGTTAGATCGACCTGCAAGTCCTAGCACTGACCTACACCTTTCCCTTACAGCTCCTGCCTGTGGTGCAGCTATCTTCCTATCTTCAGGCCCTTGGCAGAGCCTGTGCATCACGATGAACTGAAAGGCTGCTGGGAAGAAGCAAGTCTCTTTGGGCTGGGCTGGAGGACCGTGGAGCACAGTAACAAAGTTTAATTAACCTTCCTAATCGTGTTCCCATCTTTATGCAGTCTTCTAGGTAGCTGCTCGTTTACCGCAGATATTTGCACATAACTCGCTAAAAGGAGTGTATGGAATCATATGATGGATCACACATCAGCAGATTTTTATTGTAACGGTGTTTTAAGTATTGGTCATGCGGATTCTGCCCTCCACCCTGCCCGAGGAAACAGAACTCCATGGGGAGAAGACAGAATTTCAGAAAGACTAGTTTGAATTTTACTTTGCTGCTTCTCTCCTGACACAGCATAACAGAAATCTTAACATTTGAATTTGCCGTGAAATAGCCATTTTCTGCAAGATGGGAATTTCTATGGCTAAGTATATCAGGGTACCTTCTCTTTATATTTTAAAGTTCTATCCCCCCAGTAATCAAAAAGTATTTTATATAGCTCTCCTAAAATTTGTTTTCATCATAACTGTCATAGGCAGAAAAATAATTTCCTGACAATCATTGCTAATTAGTGGAAAAGCTGTTCTGGGTGTATCTTTATGCTTACATAAAGCTGTACTGTGAAAGACGCAAACACTGTATCTTTGGTTTAGCTTTTACCCCAATTGTACTATCCGAGCTTGGCTGACCTAATGAAAAGTTGCTGTGACATTTCCTATTTATTTTCAGATACCTTTAGTTAGAGCTCAACAGTGGCATTGACACAGCTTGGGGAGCTAACTTACTCTGGGTTTGATATACCTATTTGGAGAAAAGGAAGAAATCCCATGGTCAGGTTTATTGTGAAAGAAAAGCCTCTTTCTTTAAATCACTGAATGCAGACAGTTACTGCACATGGCCCAACAGTGATTAAAGTTACTCATCTCTGATTATATGCCAGAATCAGACTGTTGCTAGAAGTAAATTTAAGGTTAAAGTCTGAAATGCTTCATTTTGTGAAGGTAATTTAAAAACTAAGTCAGTTACTGTGGTGTATAATTATAATCAGAGAGTGTTTCTTATAGAGTAGATAATTTTGTCACACTTATTACATACCTCTACCCTTGAAGCAGGACTTACTTTTTAAATCGTCAAATAATTGTTTCCTGTTTGTAATTTACCTTACCAAAACCCCCTAAGTTCTGACTTCCGTGAAAATTTAACAATAACTAAATTATTGGTTCAAATTATTAGGTAAACATGGGAGTTTATACAAGGATATCATTGTAGTCATTAACACTAACTATAATTCTTCCTTAAAATTCAAATGTAAATTCAGCGAAAATCAGGCTCCTCTTTGTGATGGTGCAGCAGGCGGTTTCAGGCAGGAAGCCATGCAATTGCTAGACAGAGGACTAAGCCTTCCCATTCCCTTATTACTCCCTTCAAACGATGCCATGGAGTTTCACAAGTGTCCTGTCCAGTCCTGAACGGAACGTTTTTGGACTGACCGCATTAGCGGTGAGCCCTGACCTTTAACTCTTAGTCCTCTGTCTTATAAGCAGCGATATATGAATGCAGGCAAGTTAATTATTTATATAATGGGAACATTTAACTAATTTGCTCTTCCAAACTTGGAATTTTTTTTTTTTTTTAAGGACTGCTAAGTGTGTAAGTTTCTGACACTTCAAAAAATCAGCTGGAATTGTGTTAAATACACAGTTTTTTAGGTGCATGTTCTACTTACAGAAAATTGTGGTACTGTTGTAAAAGGATCGAAAAAAGGATTAGATGTATCAGCAGGGAATGTCTTTATCTTTAAAAAAGATAAAGAAAAAGATGTTACTTTCAGAGCATAAAAATGCAAAAGAAAAAAAAAGCAGCAAAGCATTGCAACTACAGTGACATATCCAACAAATTAGAGCAGTTCAGCAGTGCCTGGACCAGACCAAAAAAGCCCCCTCCAAAAATGCATACAGAAACCTGATGATGAATAGTCAAAGCATAAATATGAAAACTTGATAAATTAATTTCACCATGTAATTAAATCTGTTGTGCAAATACAGCGCTGATTGCATACAATGTATCTTCCAATTCTGTCAACAGCCATTGGATTATTATCTGCTCCCTTCAGCCAGCACCACATTTTGAAATACGTAATATGAAGTGCAGCAGCAATATCTGCAGCGCAGAAACTTTGGCCGAAGAACTTGTGTTTTACCTATTTCAGACTTCCAAATTTTCAGTCACAGTTACTGCCAAAGACAAACGATCATGTAAGGTGGGATCGAAAGAAAACCATACATAAAAAAAAGCACTGGGGACAAATGTTTGCTTCAGGCAGCTATGAGGCCCTGCGTTGAGAGGGGGGCTGTGGACAAAGGATGACCCTAGGAAGATTTTTGAGAAGTGCCTGGAGATAGCGAGGTGAGAGACCAACACGTCCATGTGCTGAGAAGCCTGAGAGTTCCCAGGGCTTGGTCACTGAGTGTACGGTCACTGGTGTGACCAGGCCCTGCTGGGAGTCACTTCTGCCCTTACAGCAATTTCAAGCATTAACTGAAATTAAAAGAAATATTAAAAGCAGCAGCAGTTTCTGTCCCACTCCATTGTGAAATGCCGTTCCTCGTGATTTTCCTCTTTAGAATGCAGACATTATTCATTCATTCAAAGAGAGGGCAAAACAGCAAATAAAGGTATTAATTTTGAACCGCACTTCACGCTTTCCTTTTGGAAACCACATTTTTCACGGTAAAGGTGAGTTTTTCACTTTATTATAGAAAATGCTGTGCATTTGTTTGTTACACATCTTTAAATATGATTCACTAACTACAGCTACATAATAACTGTTGTTTAATAATGAGGAAGGCTACCCAGAGTCTCTGTGCCCTTGCAGGGTAAAACCTGGAATTATGATGTCAAATATAATTAAGTAAATGTGTGGTGTTTATTTTGTAAATAAAACAACAGTAACATATTGGCTTATAAGGATGCCAAGGGAAATTAACAGCCACCTGTGGGCCCACTCCTGCAAATGTGGAATTAATCTTGACATTAACTGTCGGGCTTCTTACAGACAAGGTGTAAGGATAGCAAAGATACAGTTAAATGTGTAAATACCTTTTCAACAGAATAAAGGCATCTATGAGTCAATTACACAGGTGCAAATGAACAAATAACTGTGGAAGGGAGAAATTATTTTAAATACCTTTTTTCTACACAAATATATTAAAAAAATATTCACACTCCTTTCATAGTCCTATATTCGTGTCTTGGCAAAGCACACATATACTACATTGCTTATTGAATCTACCAGTTGGATTGAAGCGACAGCTCATTGCAAGTTAAGTATGTTACATCACACCCAGAGCCAAGTCTGTCAACACAAAACATGGTCAGCTGTAGAATGTCTCACTCTTTCGAGAGGCAGCACGTACCCATGAGGCCAGGCTGCCATTCTTGGGTTATAAAGGGTTTACAATGTACAGTTACAGATGTTACAGTACAAAATACAAGCGCACTCCATTACAAATACAATCTTGGAGCCAAAGGCAAACAGGGATGGGAAACTGGTTGCTCGTGCAGTATGAGTTTGATATCCTACAGCCAAAATCTCTCTAATTTTGCAGGTTGGTCTCATTAAGGAAACGAAGCACAGTTACTGAATACAGAAAAGCAAAATGACACAGAAGAATATTCAAGAGCCCACTGGGATTTGGGACCAGAGGCACTTAAGAGTCAGCTCTGATTACACGCTGCAGCACACAGCCACGCAGAACACTCTCTTGCAACATCAGTACTGCAATCCGTGGATGTGCCCGAGGCCAGCCTACGTATCAAAACCAGGCAAAAAAGCGGTTAATCTGGCTTAGTTATCAGCGTGAATTCCTTTCTCAGGGAGCTGTGCTTACTTAATCTTGGGAATAAGACAATCTCGACAAATGAAAGGCTCCCTCAGTTCTAAACCCACCAATTTCCGGCATTTTAAAGAAACTGAAAACAGAAATTAAGGATCAGAGGGGAAAAAAAACATACTTGTGTTCAATTTATGAGTGTCAAACAGAAACCATCCTGCTCAGCCTTTAGGATTTACTCTTTCTTCCCCTCATCTTTTTTCACTCTGAGAAGAGACCACTGTTACTCAAAGAGCACAGCAGAGTTTGCTGGTTTGGCCCGGGCCTTGGTACAAGAGCTGCTGCCAGCTCCCACAGTCAAAACAGAGAGACAACACTGTTGTTGTCTCCTCAGCACAGGCAAAGGGTTCATATCTATTGATGACTTGGCTCTTTTAAGTAGGAAGTAGGTACAATGTCCTCATCCATGCAACAGCAGAAAAATTCCGTATATTCAAGAATACTTTTCAGACTGCGGACATGCAGGATGGTGAGACAGTAGCGAGGAAAGCTTCAGTTAAGCAATGGGTTTATGTGAAAATGCATTTGTAAATTTGAAAGGTCTTTTCAGTCAGGAATAGTCTTTGGCCCGATTGTCCTGCATGTCCACCATGGCCAGTAGTGTGCTGACAACAGCAGCGGTTGCCAGCACCTGGGAGGAGGGAGAAAATCCTGTGATTCAAGGAAGGCAGTGCCACGTTCGTCACTTCCTGACCCTTGTCTTGGGCTTGAGCTTACTGCATGGAGTCAAAACTCTGAGCAGCTCAGAAAGCAAAACAACCCCCTGACCAGAACAGGAGGCAAAAAGACCTAAATGTTACGCAAATGTTATGCTCAGTACATGGACTCCCTCCCTGACCTAGGAGGAAGACATACCATACTTTTAAATGTCTCCTGTGTCAGAAGCAGATCTTAAACTTTCCCTGGGTGCTTTCTTCTCCTTGCTGTGGCAGCATCTGTTGAAATATGCCACCTGGGGACTGAGAAAGGAAGAACAGAGCTACCTCCACCACCTACTGCAAACCTGCAGTTCCCTCAGCCTCCAAAGACCTTCAGCAGCTTCCAGGCTTCACCTGGGACTGCAAACAAGAGGAAAGAGAAAAGGAAAGAGGAGGTGGGCAGCTCTGTGTGCAGGAAAGTCTCATGAAGCTGAATTGTAGCTGCTCAGACTAGCAAAACTCAGTAGCTGCTAGCGTGCGGATCGCCTCTAGACAAGCTGCTGAGGTATTCTGTCTACTTTGGTATAAGATAAACCAAGAGAAATAACCGCTTTGAAGTTTGCAGCTGAGCACAAAAATGCCTGTGGTGGCAGATGGAGCAGCAACTATGTTCCCATTGCAGAACTGCTCAGATGAGTACATTCTGGCACAGTCAGGCTCTTCCACAGGAGCAAAACGGACTAACTGGTGTCACAGGGGCTACAGAAATATCATGAGCAACAGGAAGTCAGAGCTGTGCCTTTGATAACAGTACAGGCAGACTTTTAAGTATAAAACTTGATTTCAAGCACATCTGCTCTCTCTGCAGGAGTGAAAACAGTCTTGCAGCTTAAGTCACAACCATAAAACAACCATTAAGGCAGGTTCCATAAGTAACTGTCACGTCACAGGGGCATGGCAGGAAAGGGGAGTGGAGGCACTCTATGTTTCAGTGGCATCTCACATACTGAGGGCTTGTTTCACAACTTCAAATGCCCCTTGCTTGGAAGGTCAGGGTGCATTACCATAGCGGAACTACTTTGGACAAGTATCTCCTTGTCTGGAATATTTAGCTTGGCAAGTTGAGAATTTATTAAGTTTAAAAGAACAGTTGACTCTTAACAAAAAGAAAGGGAAAAAAAAAAGAATAATACAAAAAGATCAGCAAAGACTCAGGAAAAGTCCAGTGGTCAAGTAATCTTTAAAGAGAAAACCAGTCAATACAACAGTCACGTTGATTTTGTGGGGAACTGAGTCAAATTTTATTCCTCTGTGGATAATTTTCTGCTAGTACTCAAAGATTCTTATTAGCTGTCCATTGGGGTGACATATTTTTGAGGCATCTTTGCCACAGCCAGAAAGAATAACAGCACTAATTTTCCTTGATATTTATACTGCAAAGAATAATGAAGGAGGATGAAGGAAGAAAAGGGACAAGACAGCAAGATCCTTCCCCTTTTCTTCGCATTTGTGCAGAGTTCTTATGGTCAGAATTTAACATCTCAGTAAAAACAGTTGCACTTTCCTGAAACACCTTTTAGATGGGTTAGGATAAAAAAAAAAAAACATAAAAGGAAATGGAATTGGAGAGAGGCAAGGAAAGAGTCATTTTCTCAAGTTAATTGGTATAAAATCAGCTATTTTTATCATTTCTATCAGAAGGGAATACTACAAATGTCCTTACTGTGACCAAAAAAAAAAAAATTAATACTTCTGGGTGAAGTGGGCTTGATTTAGCTATGTTATATTTACAGTACAGTAATATACTGGAATATACAGAATATACTACATCATAATCACTGCCCTACCACAACTTACTTTCCTTCTACAAAGGTCTGGAAACATTTTCTGCTCTTGACTCTTCACTCCCATCCCCTGCACCTTGACTGGAGGCATTTATGACATGATGGAGAAAATGTGTGATCTCACTGGGTTTGCATTGTCACCTTTTATACTGGCCAGATAGAGGACAAACTTAGGCCAAACATTTCCCTGGATTCCTGTGCATTGCAGCAGAAGCAGAGCTGCTAACACCTGATGCAGTATCATAAACGCAGCACTCAGTATACACATAGAGCCAGAGGAATATTCTGTGGTGCTTTATTTCAAAACACATGCTATAAGTTGAATATCGTCACATCCATACAGCACAGAGACTTGTTTCTACTCGTCAGATTAGAAAAGAGTAGCAGCTGAAACTTCTAGAGCGCTTTGTATTAGCATTTCCCAATCCTGGTGTGTCATCACACGCTTCAAAAACATCAATTAACCATTAGACCTGGTTTCCATAACCAGTGATACAATTCTGGACTCTGCAATTGTTCAGTAAAGCTCCTTGTCTGCTGTCATACTATTTCAATGGCTGGGATGAATAATGAGGCAGAAAAGGTAAAACTAAAGAGTTTCTGGTAGTTTTCACCCTCATGCGATACCCTCATGACCACAGAAATTCTTTTGAGTGGGAGTGGTTCCTGGCTCCAGTGGTCGATCACCCAGGTAATGTCAACCCCAGTTCACTCCCTTTGCACACGGCAACAAAACTGCTGTGATAAGATAGGCAGCTGCAATCATTGCCTGGGTGCACAGGGCAGAAGTCAGAACAAACCAGTGCAGTCCAATAAATTTGTAAAAGGATGGAGACGTAAATCAGCAGTAACATTGGCTAATCAGTTTTGGCAAATCCTATGTGAACTAAATGCCTTGATGAACCACACTTGGTGCGCATCTCACGCTCTGTGTGACAGGCCGCCTTCTTTTCACAGAATGCAGGATTTTCTCCACTTGTTGAAATGATATCCAGGTGCCAGTGTCAGCAGACAGCTTTCATTCACACACATTAAAGTGGGGTGGGTTTGCAGAAATGTACTATTGAAAACACCCTAAGGCACCAAATATGAAGTTTCTGAAGAGGATGGGTTTCTGCGCAAGCTGCTAAGCCACAGACACACTACAGTTCAGAAACTCCCTGCCTACTGTTACTCTCTCTAGGGAGATAACACTGTGAAATCTCCCTCCGAGCTCCATCTGGTCTTCAGGTCTCCCTTGCTCATTTTGCAAATAACTGTCAGAGACTGGAGTTCAAGAAAACACCTTGAACAACATTCATTGACACCTAAGAACCAATGTAAGTGAATTTAACTCTTTGATTCAGCTGACTTATCTGCTTGGTGTGAGTTTCCACAGGACTGCAGTACACAATCGCCCTCCCCACAGGCACCACTTAATTTAATTCCTTTTGGTAAACTGAGAAAACTCCACCATTCATTTCCCAGTATCCTTGCTGAGCCAAGTTCTCCTGGGATCCTCTCAAATGGTGAACTTGCCATTCCTGTCCTCACTGATGCGTGTCAGCCCTTCTCTGAACCTTGCTGCAAGCTGAGCGCACCTGTCCGGGAACATGCCCCAGCAGCATACATCATGTTCTTGATGTCTCGCTGGGTACTTGTACAACAGGGCTAATACTTTCCACCAGATGTTTTCCTCCCTCTTGGAGTGACTTTGTGCAACCCTTCCTAACATAGGAGCATCGTCAGGAGATGGTTGTGCAGCTCCTTGGCTGTGCTGCAGTAACTTCTGGCTCCCAAATGGATGCTCAAGGGAGTGATGTATAAGGTTCAGCTTCTGCTGAAGCTTGGCTTCGCTGCAGCTATTAGCATTTCACAGATACTTAAAGCCTAGTACTTTGTGGCTACAGTATAAGCTGTACACTATTTACAAGCAGGTCTACCTAAAATACAGTGGAAGACGCCCCAGATAAAATCCCGATTCTTCATGCCAACTTTTGTACTAATTTGCAAGGGCAGCCCCGCAAATCGTTTTGATGCTGGCATCCCTCTTATGCTGCCATTAAAGATGGAGTACTCTGTTGATCTTCGCTCTGAGGATTGTAATTATGGGTTGCTAGCTAAGTGATTTCAGAGTTATTGGGAGGGGTTGGGAGATGATGGTAGTAATGTTATTAAATCGGCCCATCATCTCATCAGAAGGGAATGCATGTCCTGGACCATTTTTACAATGAGGCTTTGCCTTGAGACTGTTTTTGAGAAGACATTCTTCAAAAGAATACAGAATGAGAACAATTCAGAGTGACAAAAGCAAGACAGCGTCCATGCTCCCACGGTCTTCAGGATTTTCAGTACTCTTTCGCTGATGCTGTCAAGGCGAGCAAGCTTAAGCAGAATATAACCTCAGCATGGGCTGTCAGCCCAGTCATCATCCCCTGAGGAAAACGTGGCAAGACAAAATGATGTCACAGTCTTGATGCATTGGCTAAAGCGCAGACTAAAGTCTGCAGCATTTACTTGGTCTTTCTTTAAAACACAGAAATGAAGCAAACAAAAAGCAGTAGGTATACTCGCTGGATATGGTTGCTCTCCAACATTGCTGCAGAATACGTTAGTTGCATTGCTAGGACAGCTAATGCAAAGTTACCTTTTTTGCCCCTTGGTCTTTACCAATGAAATCAACGATGATCCAGTGCCAGGTGCCTAGATCGTGTGCACAGCCAACAAAATCAAGTGGCATCTTCTGCAGATGGAGGCTGTTGTCATAGAAGAAAGTCACTAAAGATGGATAACATGAAGAGGAGGAAATGAGTATTGTGATTCCTGCCAACTGAGAGTGCCCCAGATAAGCCATATATTTCCCGATTTCACTGCCAGCAAGCAGACATGCATTTTGTACCAGATGGAAACTCACCACTAGCCACACCTGATTATTTCTAAGCATAGACACTGACAGCTCATCATCCAGTAACTGTTGGTCCACCATGCCTTATTAATACAGAGACTTCAAATCCAGGGACATTTCAACAAAGGCTGTAACATACCTGCACTTTTTCAAAAGCATCAGGATCACATTCCTTTATTGAAAATTTATGATAGATTGACACAACAGCGCACTGCCTGAACCCTGTCCAACACGAACAAATAGTTTGGCTTGCTACTGTAATCAATCTCTACCTGTGTAAGAGCAAAAGCTGGCAGAAAGTTCTTAAGTGTCCAGAAACTCAACCAATCACAGTCTCCTTGAATGTCAGGATAGTAAGAAATACTAAGCCAATTAATTTTCTGTCCTACTTTTGTGGGCTGTTCACCTCTGCAAAAATTCCCAAGAGCTTATACAGTTCATTATTCTAAAGGAAAAGAATAGCAGAGGTACATTGAAGTCAATGGAGCTGCAGAAGAAGCGTTAGAATTACAAACTGGTGCTCTACTTAGATATCTATCCAGAAGGACACTTGAGCATCTTTTCAACTTCAGCATGTGACTAGTCCCAGTGACTACGGCAGCCTTAGTCTGTGAATGTGCCTACAAATTTTGGTCACCTCTCAGGGATTAGGATCTCCTCAGATACATATAGGAACACTGATTGCTGCACTGTGCTGCAGTTTGCCAGTCTCAATACTCTCAAATTCTGCTCTGAATTAAGCTTCTATATGATATTAATCCTTTCTCATCATAATATGCCACCCTTACCACACATTGTGGAAACAGCACTGCTTCTTCAAATGAAGTGGGTATGAAACTGTTTGATCCTATCAATAAGACCAACTCAAGTAGAAGCTGAAAGTCTCTAAGGAACAATGTTTTGCTTTGTTTAACATTTGTGCGTAAACAAATCCAATCCCATACCTAGCAAATCTTTTGTGATAAATGTTATGTATAAAACCCTTGACGCCCTTGGCTATGGAATCATTTGTACTGTCAGCCACCAAGCATTAAAAAAACACAAAGATTCTGTCTTGAGTTCAAGTAAAACCTTGTGTTTAAACACAACAGCTCATATACATCTACAGATTCAAACACCTGTATTGTAATACTTTGCCAGTTCAGTGCCACGAAACACAGCAGATGGCCCTGTGTACGTCAAGTCCCTCATTAAAGAAATCCAGTAACAAAGTAAATGTATTGTTCCTTTTCGCAGCTTATTTCCATCTTTTCAAGAACAAATTGGGGTGCTACCTTAAAAGCCAGTCTCCCAGTCTGAGACACTGTTCTTAGGCACGATCCATAGCTAAAGCGATTAGTCCCAGCCAAAGTATAATCCAAATCGATTAGCTCACTCTCACCCATCCTTAATTACAGCAGAAATTTCTCCTTTGGACTGAGAGGGAAAGTACAGAACTCTTCTGCTTGGCCCAGGAATGACAGCAGTTTCAATGCCAGAAATCTGCTCTATCATTTGAGCAGAGCTCTCCTTCCCCATAATTTGTTTACTGGTCAAAGGATTCAGGGGATCCATTATTAAAGACATCTCTGTGAAGGCACCAAAAGAAGATTATAATGCTGCAGTGAACGGGAAAAGAAAAAAGAAATGGGAGAGAAGCCAAACAATGACAGCCATCTCCCTGGAGGTCTGCTTGTGGCACTTCTTTAGGAGAAGAAATACGCTGAGAAGAAAATGTCACAGGCAGATCCCGGTCCCCAGCCAGTAACTTCCTGCCCATCCCAGCAGGAGCTCACAGGGAAGCCAAACTGGGAGCTGGAGGTTTCCTACGAGGCACATTTCCAGCCCTGCTGCCTCCATGGCCCCTTCCCAGCACCATGTAGTGACAGAAGAGGCCAAAACACACTGCTGTCTGGCAACTTCTGCTGATACTATGGTCCCTGGGAAGCTCACAATTAACTCATTTGATTCAGAAAAAACCTGAAGTCTTTCTAAAATATAAGGGGAGCAGAAACTGGTCCTGCCAACTTCATAACTGGGAGCAGGCTTAGAGCAATAGCTTCTAACTTTCTCCCCAAGAGCCCTGGGACAGATGAAGGCCAAGACCCATGATGCTATGGGGGTGGGGGTGTCATTCTGATTTCTTGTTGGGTTTTGGAATTTGGTTTGGGGGATGGCGGTGGTTTGTTTGTTGATTTTTTATGTAATTCTGTGCCTGGTGCTTTTTGAGGTGATCTGTGAGCTTGGTATCTATCTGTTCTTGGTGCAGGAGTATGTCCACTTCAGCTACACAACAGGTGTGAAGAAAAACTTTTACCCACACTGCCTCAGCGCCTCTATTCTTGGTGAGGATGAAAAGAGCAAGCACAGATCCTTCAGCCTTTTTTTCCAAACCACTGGGAGCAAGACAGGAGAGATCCGAAGGACAAAATTGCCTTAGAGGAACACACACCATGTGGGCTCTGCTGGCCATAAGACATTCTGAAGAGAACGAGCTTTGTCTGAAGTCGCGGCAGCTCAGTCACCGATGCAAACACACGGACTGTATCTGGACGTGAGCACTTGAGCTTCACGGTTATTGATTTTGACAGTTTGCTGGACTTGGATGCAGCATGAGATGAGTGCCGAATTGTGCACAAATTCAGGTGGTCAGAAGCCCACTGTACTTGGCACATGATTTCCCATCCCCAGCACTGCCAACAGGGTTCTCAGCAGAGCTTGTGCACATGGCTTGGTGTGTACGCCAGATGGCATGAGCAGCTCCTTCATCAAAACCCATCCTGGTGATACTTGGCACTTTACCAGAAGTGGCCAGGTGATGTTCCACAGCATCAGAGTACTTGCAAGATTCTAGCCAACTTTTTGGCAGAGGAACAATAAATGTCATTAACTTGCTAAATGAGTTTTGTAGAGGTTCACTCTCCTGACCTCACTGGCTATTCCTTCTAGAGGGTGGAGAGGCTTGGTCTTGGGTTGCTAAACATGAGATGAATGCCATGCCATAAAGCAAGCCATAAATTCAGAGTTCTTTCATAGTGATGGTTTTGTGGCCAAGTTCCAAGGAATAACTCTAAGAAGTATGCAAGAACTGTTTTCTAGTCATCAAGTTTCAATTGGATGTACAGGACATCTACCTCCACAGGAATTTTCTTCCTCAGCCTAAAACAGTTTAGCATTTTGGTTTTTAGAGGGTGATGCAAGGGGTGATGAACAGAAGAGGGCCCTTTCTACTGAGTTCAGTGTTTTTTAATCCAGTTACCATAACACTTGATTAGCTGGAATTAAGCAAATCCTGTTTTTTCCTTTTACAATTACATTACAATTTCCCTCTATGACCTACAATATTTGGAAAAAGGCACAGAAACTGTGGAATTTTCTCTATACTTAAAATTTAAAATGGTTTCACTCAGCATTTTGTCAGAGGAGCTTTAGTGCCTGACTTAGAAAAGACATTTTAATTGGAAATGTGAGTTCATTGAAATTAATTAATGAACATTACTCAAAACTGAAACACAACTGCTAAAATGAAAACATTTCAAACTGGCCTGATCCTTCTCTCTACTTTTCTTACCACTCTCTGACATTTGGTTCAGGATTTTTTCCAAAACACAGGCTTTTGAAAGAAAATGTGAACAACCAGATTTCACTTTAATTAAAGAAGAAGAAAATCAATTTTTCCACTGGTTCTGATTATTCAACTGAGTGGCAAGTAAAAATAAATTTTACTTGCTCTTTTTGCTTGTTTTACAAGTTGAGTCATTCAGCCAGTCAAAAACTAGCTCAGAAAGCAGATGTTCCCATTTTCTGTTGGAGCTTGGAGGCATTCAGTTGAAATTCCATATCACACTTGCTATCACACTGGAGATTTGCGAATTAGAATTACACATATATCAATTCATTAGTGGACTGGAAAAATCCCAAACACACAATAGTTACTCACTGGAGTCTAAATGCAATTGTCACTAATCACAGTGAGGAAGAGAGATTATGAACTTCACAGCTGCTGAGACAAAAGGAATTAAGTACTTCTCAGGCCAAAGGAAAGGTGATTAATATGCTTTTATCAAAAGACTTTGGGCCATAATAGCTTCATCACTATACTTGTCTCACTGAAAGCAAACATAAAAAGATATACCTAGTTTCAACATAAAAAGACATAACTAGTTTCAAGTAGGCCTTTGCACGGAAGCTGAACATTTTTCTGTTATACGGATTACTTAAAGTTGAAAAGGAGACTCAGCCAGTACTCCCAAAGGTCGATGCTCTATATCTGAAAAGCCCCGTTTATCTGTTGTTCACTTTTATTCTTCTTAGGCAGATGTTATACCTGCTTACTGCTGCTAAGAACATGAAACACATTCATTTGAAAAGTAAAGCAATAAGCTGGAATAAAAAAAAGATATTGAATGAAAGTGTGATTGAACATACCAGACCTGATTTACAGCAATATGCAGGTTCTAAAGCATTTGCTAACAATTTGCCTTCTCAGCTTGCAGCAGGAGGTAGATGTCAGCCAGTTTAAAATCTGATTGCTTGCATTTACTTAACCCCCTCCACTACTCTGATGTTGATTTCAAGCAAAAAAGAAATCTGCTACTGTAATGGAATGATCACGTTTTTGATGAGGGGGCAGGAGAAAGGGATTGCAGGTAGCATTTTCTCCTCTTTTTTTTTTTTTTGTTTTTTTTGTAAGCCTCAATAATGTTTACCATGCTCGAGTTTTCCAACTTTCCTAACCACTGCTGAAGTGGTGGCAATCTGTATCACTTCAGAGGCACTTATAAAAGCTTTGGATTAAAAATGGTTATTGCACTAATTAAAAAAAAGCACACAGTCTTGCACTGCCTTGTCTATGGTGTTTGGCAGTTTCAGATGCTCTGCATCATCAGGGAGCAGTCTCTCTAGGGTCTTGCCTGTCAGTTGGTCTCATGTCACTGTTACTGCAGTCAAGCACATCCTAGGCTCCCTCTCATAAAACTTCATTTTAAAGCTGGTTCAACAGCCACATTTGCAGTACTACTCCAGAAACCACACAGCTTGCAAATGTACTTTATCCCTTGCACAGTCCTTAGGAGAACCATCTGTGAAACCACAGGTTTAGGGATTTGACCTAAAGCTAGATAATTCTGTTTGTGGGGTCAGCGTTCAGCTGGATCACTGATCCAACTCCTGTCACAGCCCCACTAATGAAGATGGGACAGATGAATCATCCATCACCCATCTAGAGAAAGACCTATGTGTACAGCTGTGACGTCACCTCAATCCTCCAGCTTCATAGGCAAGTCTTTAAATGATTGACAAAACAGCCACCGGATAGGCACAGCAAACATCCCGCCACTGTGCAGCAATCTCACAGGCTTTAGTTACAGAGCACTAGCACTTCACTAAGCTATTTTCCTGACTGCATTTCCCTGCAGGTACACAGGTGGTAGAAAACCCACCAGTTTTCTGGTGTAAATGTCTTCTCAAATGAGGTCCCACCACGTGGCAGGCCTGCTATAGAGTCTAGCCAAAGTTTTAAGTTCCAGGACCAGCTCTGCTTCTATGATCTGGCAGAAAACAGATCTATGGAGAGGCATTTGCTTATTTTACAGTTTCTACAGGCAAGGGGCGTGCACATGGAATGCCAGAGGATGGTTAAGACAGCATCTTAAAATGTACAGGGTGACTAAAAATTGTCTGTGGAAGAATTTATTATCACCTCTCCAGCGAAAAGCTTATGCCCTCTTGATCCAAACTACCTTCTGACATTTCACCCTTACCTTCATCTCAAGTTTTATAAAAAGTTAGCAAGTGGGCCATACATTATTTAAAAGCAGTGAACTAGAAGATATGAAGCAGGCACAGTGCAGCATCACATGCTTGCACTTCTTTCCACTTAACACCTTTCCCTCTTTTTGATAACTTTTCTTGCTCATGTTCACATCATATTCAGTTTATCACAGTGTCCACTGGTGCAATGTGAGCAATGTATTTCACCTGGTGACATTTCTTGCAGAAATCACTTTCAATTATCAAAGAAATAGGGAAGGGTTGAATCATCTGTCATACATTTACAGAGTGCACCAAGTTGTTCTGCTCAGCGTACAGATAATGGGGAAAAGAACATTCATTGAAACAATGAATTTAAATCACTTAAAGTAGAGGTAAAATAAAAAGTAAATCTAGATGTTTACAGTTCCTCTTTTCTAACTGATTGATAAGACAAGGGGTAGTGATAGGAAAAAGATGTAATCGATTTAAACTGAAAGAGAGTAGACTGAGACTAGATATAAGGAAGAAGTTCCTCACTGTGAGGGTGGTGAGACACTGGAGTACTGCTTCTTTGTGCACCCAGAAAGGTTGTGGATGCCCCTTCCCCGGAATTGTTTGAGGCCAGGCTGGATGGAGCTCTGAGCAAACTGGTATAGTGGAAGATGTCACCGCCCACGGCAGGGGGGTTGGAACTAGGTGTTCCAAAAAGTCCCTTCCAACCCAAAACAGTCTATGGTTCTATGATCTTTTACCATTTTCTCATTTTGTTTCTTCACTCTGTGTGTTTCTATAATGGTTGGATGAGAGCAAATCCCCAAACAGCTCAGCAGCAAAGAGTTTTACATTTTTTACTGAATGTTAAACTAAGATCCAAGAGGCAGTCTCAGAGCCTGACACTCAGTTATCTTGCTCATTAGTAAATCAATAGACTGCTTATGAGACTGACACTCACCAATAAAGCCCTGTGCTTGAACACGCAGCTCGATGTATTTCTTTGCAAGTCCTATTTAAAATGCTGTATGTGTGCAGACTGTAAGAAGCAGCTATCGAGGAGCACGAAAGTATTGAACAAAATGTAAAACGAGTAAAGTGTATTCACTCATTAATTCTAGCTGCCCAAGTGCCATGGTTGTTTCAAAATGTGCTAAGTCCCCTCTCTAGTTACTGACATGCTTTATATAACCTAAATGAGGCTCGGGTACTTTGCATTTGCTTGATTCAAACTGTGTGTTCCCAGCACCATCGTGGTGCACGCAGCACTGAGCGCTCTCTGCAAACCCCCAGTCACAAGTCTCATACTCAGTTTGACTGGGTGTTAACTACAGCACACTCCTTCACATTGTGTTCTTATCTAATTGATGCCTTTTTCTTGTAGCAGAAAAAAGGTCCTTTGCAGTATCAGTAAATTTAGAATATTCCTTGAGTTCATATGGAACTAGATTTATTGCCTGTTGCTACAAAGTTATTTGCTTTAGCAATTGCTGCTTTTTGCCTTTTTTAGTTGAATATGGAGTCAAAGGGCATGAATTTGAAACTGGGAATAAATGTACATTTGACATAGTGCTTACTGCTTTGGGTTCTTATCTGTACATATAACAAACAAACTCCTTCTTTGTACAAATTCTTTTGCTCATAATTGGACATTGCACGTAAACTTGAACATGCAAATCCTGTTAATTGAGAGGCTGGTTTGGAAAATAGCATTCTTGAACATTCTCCTTTGAATCCAGGTCATAGTTATTGCTTCCAATTAATCTTGTACCAAGATATACTAAGAAATTTTTTTTGTTTGTTTGTTATGAAGATGTAAAAGTAGAAAGCTTCTAATTCTGAAATACATCACACAACCTTCACAAGTTTTTTCAGAAGACCTGTTTTATCTTCATTACATAGCATTTATAAATTTGTCCCTGACTGAGATGTTTTAAAGACCTCTGGGGCATGCAGAGAAGCTTGATCTATACTTTCAGCCAGTTAGGTGGTAGACACATACCACCTAATGCTCTTATAAAATACTAGTCTTGAATTACATTACAGCCACTTTTGTTTAGAATTCAGTGTCAAAAGGGCTGGTTATGGGGGTATTAGAGTTTGATATGCTTGCCTGCCTTCCACTGAAAAATTGTTTTGTACAGGAAGAAGTTCTTCAAAATGAAGTCAAGAAATACTGAAGTCATTTCCCTCTGTTATTTGGCTTATTGCAGCCTTGCAAAATTGTCATAAAAATTCAGCAACTAAAAATCCAATCTTTTTCATCAACCTAACAATTGTTAAAGGGAAGTGGAATGAAAAGATTCTTTACTCATTCTCCTTTATTCTCTATCCCCTGCTCTCTATAACTATCCTTGGAGAGTTTGCAAGGATGTTTTATCGCCTCCGTCAAGATACTAGTGCTCCTCACAACTTCACCTGCAGATGACTGGCTTCTGACCTGGTTACCTTCACTTTGTTTGCAAAATGCATCAAATTCTGAACCCTTTCAGACTCAGTGAGATTGCTTTCAGTCAGGATTGCATACACTGGGAATGCTATTACTGAAATATTTGTTTAAATACAAATACTTACTTTTACAGTGAAAACTGTAAAAAAAAAAACTGTATTTTTCATTTTTAAACTATCATACTGATAATTTATGCTTCTTAAATGTTGTATTCTCAGGTTTTGAAAAGGCAAATAATTTTCTGCTTCCTGTGGTCCACCAATAGATGGCAGGTGAAGCTCTAGAAATTTAATTCACTTGATACAGCATGAAATAAAGAGCACCTATAGTTTAAGTATACAGCCAGTTGTAAATCAATGCTTTCTCGATATCTCTTTAGATGAGATCATGATTTAGTCCTAGCC
This sequence comes from Buceros rhinoceros silvestris, assembly GCF_000710305.1. NCBI lineage: Eukaryota > Metazoa > Chordata > Aves > Bucerotiformes > Bucerotidae > Buceros > Buceros rhinoceros. The sequence goes on from NW_010402020.1 coordinate 37,048, forward strand.
CATTATAAACTTCAGTCCAAGTTTAGGAATAGCTATATTTTGCATATAAAACTGTTTATTCTTATTTCTTTTTTCCCACTCTGTTAGGTCACACCGAAGTTTGTGCGCACCGTCTTTCTCTCTTGGCTGAGAAGGTATTTGTCAGCATGTCATATCTGCTGTTACATTCATACAGGGTCTTAGAACTGAGCTTTCTGTAATACAAACAAGAAAGCTCTGCATTCATACCCTTGTCACAAATCATACTGATTGTGAGTTGGAACAGAATGTCCTGAAGCTCAAGCTTTGATTTCTAGTTCCATAAAAACTAGAAACAGGAGGCAGGGGAGAAGAGAAAGAGACTGGTGGCAGAAAGAGCCTAATACGCTGATAAAACTAATTTAATAAACCACAGTAAGGGTGTTCATAATGTCATAGTGTAATTCTTCAAATATAATACTGTGGGGTTTTTATAAATCCTTTTTTTTTTTCTGAAACACAGAAGCAGGTGGGATTGAATCTTGTTTACATAGAAGCCAGATATTGTCCTCAAAGTTACAATGGATGGTATAAAAGACAGAGATTTTCTTCTGCGTGTATTTTAATAAGACAGCAAGTAATGTGTTATAGTCAATTAATTGTAGGATTTACTTGAGAAATGAATAGAAGCATGCATAGACAACATGGTTTGAAGATTGCAGAGCACAGAAGGATGCCTTTCCTTCTAGGCAGTCTATATTAGTAAATGTATGTTACTTCTGCAAAATCATTCCTTGAAATCAGTCTGCCTCACAACCGTCCTGCTCTTAATGACAGTCTAAGTATTGATGGTCGATGACTAAGTGACCATTAGAGCAACTCGAGGCTGACCAAGTAGACAAATTTGACTGCTCTGATGCCCGCATGGCAGTCTGGATGTATTCTATTAATCCAATCCATTCATTAATCCTTCCATTTTGTGAGCTCCACTTCTAACTGTAACTCTCAGCATGTATTGAAGCTTCAACTGTATGACCAACAGCAGCAAAACATGGATAAAACCCAAAGCCATCAAGAAGTAGCAATAATTAGACACTGAAAAACGAAGATTATGCAGCTGAGTCAGTGACTATTAATCACTCTCTACCAGTTATATTATAGAAGAGAAGGGAGAATATCTGAAACTGCTTCAAATTAACAGGTCTCCAGTGAACTGGGGAAGTTTGGCAGCATATATCATGACCTAAATTTAAAAAAAAAAAAAAGATGGTTTTAGGCATCCAATCTAAATTCCTCGATCTCTCTGATCCAGATGACAAAGAGGAGACAGCTGCTTGAATGTCCCTCTGAAAGACCACCCCGCCCTCACCCCCCCCAACTATGTAGTAACCTCATCTTCCAACCCTGCACCTCAGGAAAATACCTCAAGTCGGGCAGCATGAACGACCCCTTTAGGGATTGTACCTGTCACTGAATGTGAAACAAACGGGTACAGTTAAGCAACTTCCGAGGGGGCAGGCCATAGCGAGCAAAACCAGCACACTACCACTGACTTGAGAGTAACATGAGGCTAAGCTGCACATCATCTTGACCCTCAAATGACAGCACATGTTATCACAACAGAATTATTAAATAATCAGACTGGCTCAAAGCTGTGCATTTCCCCTTGGCTTGCTTTTGTTTGAAGGCTCTCGCCCTGAAGAGTAAACTTTTCATTCAAACCTCAACTGAGAGCAGCCTGTAGCCAGCGAAACTGCAGAGAAAGGTCTGTAAACAATAACTGCTCTGTAGAGAACAAGCTGACCTTTACAGACGTTAAACAAAACAAAAAGGAGTGATTGATGCTGTGCAGTACGTACTCTCTGAAATATTAAACCAAGAAAGTCATGGAAGGTTAGTTTATGAACATACAGCACAATAAATTTTGTCAGTGAATGGTGGGGTAGGAAAGGGGAAAACATGATTCAGTAAAATATTTAGGGAAAAAAGCCTCATCTGAAAAAGGAGAAGTGTGTAATGCTGACTTCTATTAAATGGAAACAAAAACTAAACATTTATCTAGAGCAGGTCAGTTGCTAAAGTCTCCATGACTCATTCTTTAAATTCCGATTAATACAGTGAGACACGGTATAAAGTTTTTTAGAATAATAAATCTACCAGTAAACTCCGAAGGATAATTACTTACAGTATAGCCATAAATGTTATTAATACAGAGGACAATCCAACCTATAGAGAATCATAGAATCATTTACTTTGGAAGAGACCTTTAAAATCACTAAGTCCAACTGTTAACCCAGCACTGCCAACTCCACCACTAAATCACGTGCCTAAGCACCGCAGCTATAGTCTTTTAAACCCCTCCAGGAATGCTGACTCAACCACATCCCTGGGCAGCTCTTCTGGTGAAGAAATTTTTCCTAACGTCCAACCTAAACCTCCCCTGGTGCAACTCGAGGCCATTTCCTCTTGTCCTATCACTTATTACTTGGGAAGAACCCAATGCTTACCTCGCTACAACCTCCTTTCAGGTAGTTTCAGTTTCAGTCTGCCTGTGTCTTTGTCAACCCAAACTACAGACAAAGGCTGCAAAATGCTGCACCTCTTTCTCTCTTTGTTTTGCTCCCTTTCAGTTTTCCCTTCCCCCAGAAATGTATGGGGGCAGGGTGGAGAGGGGTTGTTCAGTTTAAATACATCTCTTGCTGTCACATTCTGGAATGGGATAGTTTCATCATCTGGCACTTCAAGAGGTTCCTGCATCAAACCTGTCTTCCCATCCACAGCAGCAAGTCTCTAGGCACAGTAGACCCCATGCCCACCTCAACAAGCCTCTGAAGCCAAAAAGCCATGGCTGAATAGTCACATCCCTTCTGCAAGCAGGGCGAAGTCTAGGAGGGACAAGCCTTCGCTTTATCAGACTTGCAAGGGAAGCCACATCTCTCATCCAGTCACAACAGGGCACAGGCAGTTCTTTACAGACACATACCATACTGTCTCTGAAGCAAAAGGCACAACCCCACAGCACCTTTCCAGTCCTGCAAACTAGGACCTAATGAAAGCAATGCCCAGGATGGAAGTACCTTAACACAAAAATATTTATGCCAAAAACATAGTGAGTGCTGTCCCTGTTGTGCTTTTTATACACTTCAAACATGGTTACTAGACAGCAGCAAAATGGCTTTGGACAGCAGAGGAGCTCTCTGGTGTTACAGCTATTTGCAATGCAGGATGACTTGGAGAAAGTAAAGGATCATACTGTGATCCTTCTAGTAATCTGCTGGGAATCTGAGGTAAAAGCCTGAGATCACTGAAGTCAAGAGGCATTTTGACTTCAGTGGGATGAGCATCTCTCCATGACTTTTCAGCAAAAATACAAATCACATACCTCTAAAAAAAAAGTTAATTACCAACATGTTATAGACTATTTTGCCTTAAAGTGAAGCAAAGCACTCTGCTAATGAAACATGAAAGTCCAGGTGCACATCTTTGGATTGGCTACTGGGTATGGTCTGAACAGAACTTGTTGGGGAAAGAAGGGACTTTTCAGACAACTCCCAAAAGTGAATCTATGATCACGTTAGGAATCTGTGTTAAAGGGACAAAGAAGCCCTTGAAACCAGTGCAGCTAGATGTAAAGACACCCAGGTAGGAGACAGAAACGAGAAGTCATCCAACAATAAAAAAAAATAAAAAAATACAAAAAAAAAAAAAAAATCATATTCAGGAGGTCAGTCGTAAATTTGTTGATATGGATTGACTTCCAGAGATGCTGAGCTGAGCTTGATGGACGCTCGTGATCATTGAATACCAAGGAAACTTACTTTATTCCTGTGCACTAACCAACACGCTGCATAGTATCCCATTTGTTTTAGCTGCAGACAAATTAATGAAAACTTTTACATTTTCCTGGTTGCAAACTGAAACTATTTACCATAGGTGTGGCCTCTGTGAAATCCATCAGGAGGTCACCTGGCTCCAAAGCAAATGTATTTCCAGCATCTGTGGAACTCTAAAGGCAAAGAAGAAACCCAGCACTGAAAAAAATATTTAATTTCTGTAATTCTTTTGGTTGCTTTTGTGGTTTTCTTATAAATTCCTTAAAGCATAGATTGACAAATGGATTTCAAATTTCACACTATGTTTTGACAACAAAATTATGTACCTTTGAAATCAAGGTAAATATTAATTTAATCCTGATCCACTGCCCCTTAATGCTGATGAAAAGCTATTAATGATTTTAATTGGGTCTTGGAGCAGGATCTAAGTATTTCCTTACACAACAGGATAAACATATTACTACAAGTCTGCATTAAAAACTACTCATAAATGTAGAATTACTCCATCTACAGAAAACGCGTTATCTGCAACTCCCTCCCACCCTTCCTGAATACTATCCCAACTTGCACATTACCTTGCCACCAGGCGAAACCTGCGTTTGTCCTTCTGATGTCTGTGGTGTACATTTCTGTGACCCAGGAGATGCTGAAGATACAGGAGTTGATGCTGCTGCTGCTGCTGCCAGTGCTGGAGGAAGGTCGTCTTCATCACTGCAGTTGATAAAAGCAGACAGATCTTAATAGAAAATATTACCAGACTTAGACCATACTTGTAGTGGAGGAGGCTCTGGTGACCCGTAGGTCAGCTGTAGTGCTTTGCAGTGAAGTTCTGCTTACTCTTCCATCTGTAACACGGCTCATTTTTCAAGTTAATTAGATTTTTTAAACTTTAAAAATTCCTCAAAAGTGGATTGGCTAGGTAACTCTCATCTGCAAATGGAAATCCTATGGGTATGAAGCACAAGCAGTGTTTCTATGGAGTATGTATATATTAATATTACTCTTATGTTTATTCTTTTCTACAGAGGCTGGCAGTATTGATGAGAACAGATCTGTTAGATCCATCCATGGGATGGACTGCTTCACTGGCTTTAGACGGAGGAGAGCTTTGGAACCCATTATGCAGTTTGCAAACTGTTTTTAAAGGACTTTGACTGACTCCAAAAGGACCGCTTTAGAAACGTTCCTGTGAGAGTATCTTTTTCCTGTCTCATTTAATCCATTTACAGAGAAAACATTTTATTTAAAACCGGGTTGCACACTTCCCTTGGGCTCTAGACTGTCAAGCTGAGCTCTTCCATCCCACCTACTGTCACCAATAAATGAAAGCCAGCAGAGAATATACCTTCATTTACTTTTGTAGGGCCCCATTGACTACAGCTCATTGGGATCAGCAGCCCTGAGTCACGGTGTTTCCAACCGCTAATTGCAATTGCACAGAGGTAAACAGAGTCACACTTTGGACTATAGAACCTTTGCTACTGGGAATGATGTGTGAAAAGGAAAGATTGCTTGATAATTCAAAGCACAGGGAAAAATTTCAAGAAACATTATTTCTGCTCATAAAAGGCACCAATTTTAATCACCAGTTAGGTAGTCACAGCACACAGAAGCCTGCCATGCTGGTTTGACAGATACTTCCAGAACAGAACTGTACTTGGTTTAGTGCTACTTGAAGGCAGCATGCCTGGGAAACATGGTACTTCGAAACTAGATGACTTACAGGGTACACAGCCTTATGGTGGGTTGTTTGGGTGACAGCAATAGGGTTTTATTGTGATATAAAGCTATGGTGATTAATGTTACTTTTCCATGCTTGATTTTTTATTTCTTTTTGGTAAGGATAGAATTCAGCACCAAAGTATGTACAATACACTGTTTTTATGCTGGAAAGAAAATGCAAAATCTTTTGGACCTGGTGAATAGATGTTTTATTAATGCAATAAGCCAGAGTTGGGTTGTTGACCTAGTTAATCTCTCTTTCAGAAACATGTAGCTGACATTTTCTCAGTTCTTGCTCCCCACTCTCAGCAGGAGTACGCTGGCACCCTCCCCATCCTTGCTGGTAAAGCTGCTCTGTTGCATACAAGGAAGTGGAAAATTGTTGAGAACTTGCCAGCTCAGAAAGGCTTCTTCGTGTCTGCAAACCAAAGCTAAGGGTTAGGGTCCACTCTTATCAGTCATCAAGCTATTAGCATGCTAGCTATAAGACTGAGAAGTGGCTTCCTTCACTGTATGCCTTTCACAACGCTACTTCACTATTTCTTTGCATTTCCCATATTTGCAATCCAGATGCAAGATAATTTAAATTGAATAGAATTTGGGTCTACAAAACCCCCCAAAAAATTTTACAAAAATCACAGCCTGTATTTTTAACTAGAGATTCGTCAGCCCTACACGTGGCCATAGCATAGGTGACACCTGTGTTTAGATGTGTTCATGTGCTGTTTCTCATGCCTAACACTGGACAACTGAAAATCCACATAGGGGCAAGATGTGCTCAAAACATGAAAAAACTCACTGACTGAAAATTGAGAATTCACTTGTGAATACACAAGTATATATTTTTTAAAATATACTGTTTAAATGTTGCTTCTCTCTGTGTAATAACAACATTACTTTCTCCACTGCATGTCCCTGCCTGTCTTTCCATTTCACTTGTCTCCCACCGCACTGTTCATCGCTTCAGCACTTGCCTTTCCAAATTCTGCTCTTCCTAGACACTGCTGAATTCTCCATGGCACAGTTACTCCCCATGTCCCCTGGCACCCTTTCCTTTCTCTCCAGGACAACCTCTCACTCATTTTCATTTCCCCTCTCCTTTCCTCAGTGCTGTTCTTAGATGTGGGGCCACATGTTCTGCAGATGCTCCACAGCTCTGGGGGACAAATTGACTGTTCACATACAGAAAAGGATGGTGCTAGTAATACCCGATTCTGTTATTACTTCAGGGATAACCCCTCGAGGTACCTATTTTCATTATTCTGTGTCCTATTACCCATACACCTCCTTTGCTTGTCATCTTCTATGTATTGGTAAACACACTCTCTCTAGCCCTGACCTAGAGTAATTTTTTTCACTCAGATTCTTAAAAACTGTTTTCTCACTTTCCTTGCTATCTCCAACACCAACTTATCCTACTGTCTTCCTTTGATGGTCCCACAGGATATTTTCTGCTTCTGCATACATAACCAAAGTATGCTGTCTATGCAGCATAACCCTGTTCTCTTTTTTTGTCACGTAGGAGTATTTGAGCACCAAGTTTAACAACATGTTCAGGTTAAAATCAAAGTTTAGGTTAAAACTTAAAACTTCTCCAAATGTACATACAAAACCTCTGACTATAGCTGCAATAGGATATGAATTTCTTGCCTGTTCTTATACATCACTGTGCTCAAAGAATAGGATCAGCTACTGCATCCTTTTCACTACCTGCCATATGAGGAATAAAAATTGGTCCTCTCAGTGCCATAGCTTTTTCCTTTGCTGATGCCATCTACAAGTTCATACATTATAAAAATAAATCCGAAAAATCAGATGCAACTTGAAATACGTAGGAGATTCCTTTTATTGGCTTGTATAAAAAGAAGTAGTGCCTCGTTCAAGAAAAGCACACTGCTGCTTGAGCTGTGCTGTCTGGGCAGAGTAAATGAGCAGGCTTCATTCAGTCCTTGGGAAACTGCTCCTACCAAATGCTGCCAAGTTCCCTGTCACACATTACCTTCAGGATTAGCAAGCAGCAAGGGAAGATGAGTTCTCTTCCCAGCTCGAGTTGTGAATTCCCATCTCCTGTCTCATTATCAAATCATACTGGCGGGTGTATCAGAGTAACAAAGGGCATGTTATATGGCCTGCTGACCAAGCTGTGGCTGTGTGTTCCCATATGTCTACCTTGGTCTCTTGGACAAATATCAGTTTGGCTAATTGCTCATTTTCCTCCTAGTTTCAATTTGATTCTTTCTCCTGTTTCTTCTTCTAAGTAACTTTTCACTAATGTGAATGTAGATTATTACTTATTTCCATAAGAAAAGCCAGTGTTCTTAATAGTGAGACAGAAAATAACTACGTATTGGTATTTATTAGAATCCTTCTGGAGGGAAGAAAAACTTTTGCCAATGTTGCTACATATTTAGTGTCTCTAGAATGTTAAATTGCTGAAGGGACTAACATTCCACATGGAAAGTATACTTTTTTTTCTTCATCATAGCATTGGTGTTCTTGTACTAATAAGTTGATGCTGACATTGTCCCTTTTCCCCTCTAGTTTCTGGTGGCCTTCTCTGTCCTTTCATGTGAAGGACAAATCAACAAAATGATTTCTACATCTCTTCAGTATCTCACATCTCCGGAGACTCTCAAATCGGGTGAATTATGTGTAAATAGGATGGCAAAGACCTATAGGCACAGATCACTCTTGTCAGAACCAAGAGACACAACTTTGCTGGCTGTAGCTGTATTGGGCTCAGCAATTTCTGCATGTAACAAAATCACGGAGAGAGAGAGGGTGCACTTTCTACGGATTGTTTTCCTCATTTTCTAAGTGTGGTTGTAATGAAGAAGACAGAGCAGCAGCACACATCAAGTCTTTGACATTTCATGTGAAAAAGAGGTTTCTAATTCCTAACCTGTAAGCTCAGAAAAAGGCAGAGGGTCTGAGGGTTCTCTGAGGGTTAGCAACCACATAGGGCCAACAAATTCATTTTGTATTAAAAGCTTGAAGATTCTCAGTGATGAAAGGAACAGTATCAGTATAAGATCATTATCACGTAATTGCACTCATGTCTTTCAGAAGGCATAGCTAGAGCAATAATTAGCATCCCCCTTCATTTTCAGCTGTAGTAGGCAAAATCAGAAAGATAGTGCTATATGTTACTCACAAACTGTACTGCCTCATTAACTTCCTCACACGAGAAACTTTAATATCCTGCTTTTCTGTAGGGCCAGTTGATGGTGTAGTTTCAGGTCGCACTGGAGCTGGACTTCTAAAAATAACAAGAAAAAAATTATGTGGCACAGTCTTTATTTAAACTACTTCAGGCATATCAACAAAGTTCTAACTCATCAACACGTATTTATCTTGCAAAGTGGCAAGTGCCCATTGAAGTCCATCCTTTTGTTCCATTTATAGTTCACAGGCCAGTGTGCATGAACAGAAAAGGATATGCGAACTCACCCTCCTGTGCATTGTGTACCATTTATAAAAACAGCAACTGATTATAAATACAGGAGCCTATGTAAGAGACATGTAGAAACGTCACTGTTTACAAAATACCATAGTTTAATAACAGCCCAGAAATATTTTTATAAAAATTACCTTTGACAAAAACCGATTTATGAATCATGAAACTTGATTGGCTTAAAATAGTTTTTACCTGATATCCTTCTGCATTTGAAAGAGGAGCTCAAGGGAAATGAACTAACGGATTTGATCCAAGAAAAGGATACTTACTAGAAAAAAAACAAAACTCAAGACGCGTTTCAGATGCTCATGAATATGAAATATATCTGCAGAACTCTAGCAAAGGATAGAAACAGGAATGAGGAGATCAGCATAAAAGGATCTTCTCTTTAACCATTTATCAGTAGAGGTCACTAAGACTTGAATACAAATAGCATAAATACTAAACAGAAGCTGTTCATGACCTTGGGAGGAAACCATTTTGACCGTGAGCTTGAGAGGCATGAAGACACATAAATCATCTGAAATACTACTTCTATTTGAAGTGACACATTATGATTAAATATACCATATGAGTATTACAAATGCTATAAACATAATATGTCAAACATTAAAATAGTAATTTAAAAGTCTTGATCAATAATTTGTGACGTGGTATTCTGCCACCTAATCTGAAGTCAGATACTAAGTACTTAAACAGTCCTACTAGTGGGATTGCTCATGCACTGAGGTACATTCTAAAACTGGCGGAAGTGGCATAAAATAGTCTCCAATGTTATAAATTTGGGTTGAATTCTTCAAGTCTACTTGCATATTAGCCTTCCAGAGCCATAATAAGAAAAGCATATTTAATCTTCAGAATTGCAGTTCCCTCTGATGCCCATGTGGGTTTTAAGCTTTGTTGACTCACTCTAACTCTTGAACCTGCTGTCCAGCTACAACAGAACCTACTGGGATGGCACAGCCCTCAGATTATACCTTCAGTTTTCCTACGCGTACTGTAGTCTTTGGGCAGGTCACAGAGCATGAGAGGGAGCAATGGGAAGTATAAGAATACAAAGGACATACATAAATCATAAACTTGACTCTACTTGTTCCACTTCTCATGGGACAACTTTTGTTGATTTTTTCCTGCTTTTTGATCCCATTAATTTCAATGAGTCAGTACAGATAGCAGCAAGATTCATATCTTGTACCATCCCTAATTCCAATTTCAGGGTCAGTCAATTATATCTTAGATTCACAATGAGATTATCGCAGAACAATCCAGCCAGATTTTCAGACCTTTTGCTGAGTTTGTTAGGCTGGCAAATAAGACAAGGATAACCAGGCCAAACCATCTTGTTTTGATCTTGAAGTCAGTATGCCTGAGATGGAAATCTGTGAATGAACATCATGACGGAAGCTGCCAATATAGTTTTCATCAAGTTAGGCTTCAGAATGGATGACCTCCCTAGCTATGCTTTTCTTAGACAAGAATTTACTCCACCAAAGGTAGCTTTTGACAACTGAAAAGAATTAGTAGTTCAATTACCAGTTCACTAAAGTGATTTTGTATTCAAGTTCTGTTGAAGTTCTAACCAGAATAAATATGTTAAATATTTTCAGTGATTGTAACTGCTCAGATAAACCTCACTGGTATTTTGTATCATGCCAGTGAAGTACCCCACTCACTTATTTTGCAAAAGCAATGCAATTTTAAGAGCAAAAACTTCTTTCCCTTTTATAATATTTTGACATTGTTTTTGTTAGAGGCTGGATGCAGCAACTATCTTTTTCCTGACATTTGCCACGCTAGTGGGGGAGACCCAGGCACCATTTAATTGCACATTTTAAGAAACCACAGGTTAGCTAGGGTGTAAATTGAATGAAAAGGAGCAGTGCCAATGCCTCCACTTGAAGAGGCTGACTGAATCCAGTCTACCTTAAGCACGAGATGAAATGTTAGACTAGTCCTACCAACTGCAGAGCTGGATTTTTGCCCTCATTAAAAACCTTGCTAGGTTAGCTCTTTCCACACCAGCCTAAAAAATCCATGACAGCTCCTGTTTCATCTCCAAACACTATTTCTCAGTCTGAACATGCTCAAAACTGTTGCTACTTTCACATCAGCAACCATATGCAAGAAGTGTTCAACCTGATCAACTCAGGGCCTCATCTTGTTTTAAAAATGGCAGACTTTTAATATCACACAAACGGAAAAAGATCTCATTGACATTCCTGAAAAAGCAGCAACTATAAAGCAGAATAACATCTACTGTTATCTTTTGAATTCTACATCCAGAATGCATTATCTTGTATGGAAAGGTACGATTCTCAAAGAGAAGCCTTGCAGTTATTTTGTCTATTTAAATAGAGTCATTACCACCATTTGTAGTTTACCATCCTATATAAACTACATATCTATATAAATTATATCGCTTGAACAAAACTTGAAGTGTTGAAGGATCAGCAGGACTCAGACAAAAAAAGAAAAAACGTACAGTGTATTACAGTCCCTTTATAAGGCTGTGCTTCAATGTCATTAATTCATAGACTTTTTTCCTGTTACAGTGTCCAACAACAACTACAGCATGAAAATGAAGGTACTGAACCAAGACGGAGTTATTTAATGACCTGGCACCTTACATAAAAATCTGTCACTTCCTGGTGGGAATGACAATAACAACCATGAACGTCAGCGTGCAGTGGCAGGGCATCAGAAACTGCC
>NW_010402020.1:48876-70500 GCF_000710305.1 Buceros rhinoceros silvestris
AACCAGCTTCAGGCCATTTCACAAGCCTGAACAGAAACATGAACAACTTGTAGAGAGGCAGATCGCCCCCAAAACCAAGGAATTTGTTTTGTTCTCAGAGTAGCAGCCAACAGTGCTACTGAAACCAAAACTGCTCACAAAAAACATACACTGAGGAACATTTCAAGTGACCACAAATGTCCACTGATCTAGCTTGAATCTTCCTCAGAGACATGATGTACATGCCCATGCTGAGAGACTAGGGGTGTCCCACCCCACCCTGGCTCAGCTGTAATAGGGAGAGTAGTTCACAGGGCTGGGGCTGTGCTGGTGCCTGCACCACCCCTTTGTGCACCGCGGCTTCTACGGACTGACATGCCTTCCTTCTTCCCTGCTAAGCTGGCTCCAGGCAGACCTCCATGCTTGCTTGAAACATGGCAAGTGGGAGCAAACGACTGTGCACCTAATAAGCTGAAAGGGATAAAATAACTTCTCTTTCCCTCCAGAATCCAGTTCGGAATTTTAAAACCATCGAAGTCTGCTGGGGGAACTGCTTTCTGTGTTTGTCTTCAGCAAGTTTTATCTTCTTCGCTTCTGTTTGTGCCTGTTTTGCTATCTGGAACAATCTTTCTCCCTCCATTCTCCCACATTAAGGCCAAGAAATAGAGGCTAAAGGGATACAAGGATACAGCCACCTGCCTTCAGATGCTGATTCATGTAAAAAAAAAAAGGAAAAAGAAGAGGAAAAATATTTGATAGATTTACCCTCTCGTGTATCAAAGGCATAGCCTAACTAGCTAAGCAAACATACACAAATGTGCAAATTTTACCAAGTCTGTACTCTAAGGGTTTTGCACTTAACTTGTTTTCCAAAGTTATGGCCATCTGAAGTTGAGACAATACCTGGCTTTTTCACACCGGTAAGGTAGCTTTTCTCAGAAGACAGGTTAGCTCTCCAAAATGTTATTTGGACTGTTGAAAGCTATTGCCAGCTCCAAACTTTCAGAATAAAGCTTTTTTATTCTTTTTACCTCCCTCCCCACCTCCCATATATATTGCAGATGTACAGTGAAGTTCCTTGCTACAGAGCAGCAGCTTGCAGGCTTTCCTTACCCTCCTCACTTGAGTTCTGTTTCTTTTAAAGGAAAAAATTCCCTCCCTTCCCATGCCCTTCTAATGAAAACATATCTGCAGTGCGGACAAAAATGTGGTGCTCCTCTGATCCAACAGATAGATAATAACGATACAGAATCTGTCCTTTTCCCCCAGCTCAGAGTAATGTTGCAGTCAAACCAGTATCTAAGGTCAAACAGAGCTACAAATCCTACATCTCTGTACAGCAGCCATTATAAACACTGTGGTTTTCAAAGAGCCTAGGTGCAGTTGAAGGGACGTGGCCAAAAGAATGCTCATTCAGTAGGGTATTTCATCAACTTAACCTCATCTGAAAGGTCTGAGTACTGCTTCTTTCTCTGTTTGGAGATTAAGACTACAATTACAAACATCAGCATCTGACTTCAGGCAACAGGTCAAGGAGGTCTTTAATACTTGGAATGAAGTCAAAGAACATACCTAGGTGTCCTATCTGCAATCTTTAATGCAGACTGGCATGTAAAGGGTATGCAAGAGTTCAGCTCGAAGTTATGACTTTGATGAAGAAATTACTGGGTGAGGTTCCTGTAAAAACCCAGAGTAGCAGACCCATTAACCTGCCCACTGGACTGAGGCCAGGCAGATGTGTGTTTCATAGAATGATTCAGGTCGGAAGGGACCTTAAAGATCATCTAGTTCCAAGCCCCAGCCATGGGCAGAGACACTTTCCACTAGACCAGATTGGTTTTGGAAACACTGCCTGAAGTCCTTCAATGGGAGAATGAATGGCTTTTTAAAAAATTTTCGGATGAAGACTGAATGAAAAGGCATCTTTTTAAGAGCAATTAATATTTGTTAGGAAAAAGTCAACACAGAAAATGTTTTTAGATTTCCCAGAATATTTCACAATGCATTTAGAAGGAGATATTTGAATGTGGTCTTTGGCTTCAATCATATCCTGAGAGCACCTGCAGAGAGCCAAAGTTCCCTGGTTCAGATTCACATTGCACCACATCAGCAGACTGTTAGCTCAGAGACAGTAATTGACACGTTATCATAGTCTGTGCAGGTGAGAAAGGGAAAAGCACGAGAATGCATACATTACTTAGAGTGACACTCCTCCTTTGACGATACACAAAAGTTGTATGTAAGAAGTATCATCACTTTGGTCAAAAAAGGTGTATGGCATATTCTCATAAATTGAAAGGCAGTCAGACTCAAAGCCCAGTGTACATCAAGTGCACGAGCCACAGCAGGGGAATCACATTCTGACGATCTGTACGAGCAAAGCTCTCTCTGCATTGGACATCAAGAAGAGTGCTTGAGACTAGTTCTCCTGATTCATCTGCACCCTGTATAACTTGATATAATTTAATATTTTCTACCCATCTTTTGTGGTCTGGAGCATCATCAAGCTCTGTGAGATAACATTTAATTTTACATTATGTGTTGAGCAGCTCCTAATATAATTAGTCTTAATGTAATAGCATAATTTGGTTTTGGATGGGAAGATTTAGGAAGAAAATTAGAATAAATGAATGCACAAAGTACCAGCTGGTGCTTATACCTACTCCCACATAAGAAGAATATTGCTATTTGCAATCCTATGAAAGATGAGATAATTCAGATTACAAGGATCAACAAAGGGTGACACAGCAGTTGGTCTAAACAGAAAAAAATGTACAGACAAATCCTGAACCATTTGGGATATAAAGCATGCCAAAGCTGGTAGCAATCCAGAAGCATATTATAAGGGAAAATAAATATTGCAGTCCATAAATAAACCATATGGTGCACAACAGGAAGTGGCAACAGTGACAAGAACAGGAATAACTGACCAGCCAACTTGAGGGCTTCAGTTGAAGAGGGCTCTTGACTGACAACACTTGGGCACCTGCCTCAGAAGTGCAGGAACTTGCATTTATACATTTGATCAGTATTCTTCATAAAACAGTATATAATCTCCATTCTTGGAGGTTTTTAAAATTCAGCCAGAGTCATGGCTGACCTGATCTAGTGTTGGTGACAGTCCTACTTTGAGCAGGAGGCTGTACCAGATGACCTCCAGATGACCCTTCCAATCGGCAGTTCTATAATTCTATGACAAATAACTAAAATTTCTCAGAAACAATGTCAATTACTACTTCAATTTTCCAAAACATAACTTCAAAAGACTGTACCTAATTTAACATCTGGATAATCTTGTGTGTGTAACGGTAAACAGCTACTCTCAAAATGAAGACTAACATTTAGCAGATGAAGAAGGTGTTGGTGCCTGCATATACCAGCTCTTCGAGGCCTTCAGCTAGATCACCTGAATCAGACATGTATCATGTCTAAAACTTCCTGAGCTCTGAGTGGCCATGAAGAAGAAAGTCCGTTATCAGCAAATCCCGTTGCCAGATAATTCCGGTCTTACAAATTTGACTTCAGTTGCGTACCAAACTTTATCTAACTTCAGGCATTTTTGCTAGCATTTCCACTGTCTGACTTGTCCTAAGATGAAAGTTTGGCTTGGCAAACAGGGCATGCCCAAGGACAGCCAGTATCTTGCTTTGTGGCAAAGTAAGAGCAGTTCCTGGTATCTGACCGATTTGGTCTAATTCTTCACTCACTGGAATTCCTGAAGCCGGTACAGCAGAGTTACGCTGGGAATTACATTCAGACATTGTTGAAGTAGAGAACAAAATAAGAGAAGTGTAAACCTTTATATAGTCAAACTCTGTGTGTGTGAATCTGTGCGCACATGCACACAAGTATACAAACTAGAGTCTTACCCAGGTGGTCATAGCCAGAGAGAACACTGCTAATTCAAAGAGTTTTCCGAAGTTCGTGTACAGGCGCTGGGGAAGCTGTACAGATGCTGCTTCTGCCTGGCAAAGCTTTGAATAAGGAGAGGTGTAAAGGAAGGAATTATCTTGAAGGGGTTCTGTGATTAGCTATATATTTATTACATTTAACAGATGAAGCAGGCTGGCATTTAGGTGGTAAATTTCTGGAAGGAAAGTTCAAGAGTTTATTTTTCTAGCAGCCCCTTTACTAAGGGTGAGACTTACAAAATGGTGAGGAGGTGATTACGTGATTCACATTCATGTGATATGGTGCAAGAGAGAAACCTCCACATCCCTAATTGCTAGAGGGGCCAGGCCTCTGATCAAGAGGAAAGAGAGACCAGAGGTGAAAAGAAACCAGGTGACTACAATTTTCATTTTTATATTTTCTACAGTATTTTATACTTCCTTCTTTATACGACAGTTCTCGCACACAGCCTGAACCCAGATCTCTCAAGGTGAAAAGAATAAAATTAAAAATCCCAGCTGGAGGCTGGTGATGAGAGCCTTACCAAAACATACGTAAGAACATGCAGTAACCTCAAACCTGAATTAAACTAGATATCTAATGAGCAAATTCTCCCTGAACACTTCTGCCTCAACACTTTCATCTGGACATTGAGGCAGATGTCTGGGGGTGAGGAAGTTTCTAACAGACAGGGAAATATCTCTGTTACTTCTTCATAATCCTTTCTGGCCCATTCAGCACCAAGACAGGTCCTTTCCTTACATCACCATAGAAAAAAACGTCCTGTTAGAAAGGCTCTTCTAGCTCTAGTGGAAGATTAATTCCTCTTGTTGGTTATAAAAAGGACTAACATGATCACTGCCTCTCTTGCAAACTACATCCAAAAGAAATAACATTAAAAATCATTGCAGAATGACTAGCATGCAAATTCCAAACTAGACCAATGTTCACACAAACGCATTTTTACTATATGCCTTAACAAAGCATGCCTCCCTATCCGAGGGAGTAACTGCAGACTAACTGTATCTCTTCTTGATTTGATACAGGCACTAGAAAAAGAAAAATAATGCAAATACATAAATAACATGGGTTTTTTGAGGTATTTCTTCTGAAAACCAACATCATGTCCTGCCTTGTCCAAAATGCTTATGCTCCAGCTATATAGCTGGGCTGTACTTCTCTGCACGTGTTACTTGGGTGTTGATGAAAATGTGTGTACTTTCAGGTCTGTTACAACAGAGATGCAGTAAAGACACATCTAACTCTTCTTGGTAGGACTGCTGTGTCTTATCAAGACAACACGTGGCTCTCCTATTGAACTCGCTTTTGAAATCCCCCTCCTGTCAGTTGCTCTCATTCGAGTTTGTTCAGCTGAGAGCTCTGTCATGTGCAGCCTGGATGGATTCAGCTGAGGTAACCATCCCACTCCTCCCCTGCTGCCACTGTCCAGATCTGCTGCTCTGCGAGGGGTTATCAGCAGAGCAGCAGGGTCGGGGAAGGAAATGTACGACTATGTCCCAATTCATAGGGCACTATGTCAGTCTTAAATGAGGATTAAGGAGAGTGTAAGCTAGGACACTGCAGCACATATGGGGTTACTGAGTCACCAGATTTTTCATCATTGAATGTGGGAGCCAGCACTTGAAACAGTCTGGGAGAAAAAAAGAAAAATCCTACCCAGAGGTGGGAAAGCTATAGAGACATACAGCCCTGCGCTCCAAAACCAAGGAGAGAGGACTGTACTCATCTGTGATCCCACATCCTCCTGCAGCTTAATCTGATGTGTACAGGTTAGCTATCAAGAGGAAAATCAGGAGACAATCTTGCACTTCCAGCCTGCACACCAAATAACGGAGCAAATTTCACAAGCTTTCCCCTCCTGAAAGCTTACAAAACAGTGCAGTATCAGCTTCAGCTGTTTTTTTTCCCCCATATTTAAAATTATTTAGGTCTAGAAGTATCTGCAGTTTGCCAACAGAGAAAACAGGTGAATAAACTGACTGATACATGACAACTTTGTATAAGCACAGCATTGTTCTGAGGCCATGCCCAACGAAATGACTAGAGAGCTGCTTTGTAGCCAACATGGCTATACCACGCATACATACGAGTAATTACTAGTTGAACCAGAACTAATTCTACAAAGAGCTACAGCAATTGTTAGCCAAATCAAGTCTGCTATGGCAGATGCTAAAATAATTGCTCAGGGGGATTACAGGCCACATCCAAGCAGTTAATTCATTAGAAGTGTAATCGTCGGAGTGGCAACAGACGAGCAGACAAAATGGTAGCAAAGAGACACAGTTCTTTAATCAAACAAGTACAACTGCCCTCCTTACCTTCTATTTCCCTACTTGTCTGAACAATTCACACTTCAGTTACTGATCAAAACTGCTTATGTTTGCTTATAGCTGGTCTGAACAAACTTCCCAATGTCTTGAGTCTGGACAAAACAGAGCGTTTTGCTAGAGCATTGTACAGTCATCAGTAATCAAATACATGAGGTCACTGTCCCTGCTATAAATCCCTTGCATGAAAAGAGTGGAGTATTGTTAAATAGCTGAGACAGATACTGGTTTCAGCTGGTAAGATTATTTCAGCAAACAAACATTCCTCAAACATTCACAGGTGTTTTCTACAGAAATGTCTGCAGGAATAAAAATTATATTGCATGGGGAAGGCTTTTTTTTACAAAGAATACTTGTGTATTTCTCGACTAAAGTAGAGAAAAAACTCCCTGGTGACTCGTTTGACCATTATGAACTAATCCTTGGCTCTACTCAGATGCAACTCCTAGGAGAGCAAAGGCTCATTTATGTCTATCCAAGTCTACAAAATTGAAGTTATAGAGGATGTTATTGGCAAATAGGTCACATGCTGGCTGTCTGCAAGGGTGCATATATCCCTGCAGAAAGGGAAGCCACTTGAAAGAGAAAGAGAATTGGTTAGACACTAAATTTATCTTGCACTATTCCCTAGTTTTGCAGGCAGACTGTTAAAATTGGTCTGCCCCTGAGCACTGATTACTTGTATATTTGCACCTCCAGGACACAGACACAAGCAGTAAACCAATACCATTTCATTTGGCACAACCGACTGTAGAAGAAACAATGCTTGACATAAACCAGATAGAAATAAACATCAGACAAATATACACCTGTGTACTGAGAAATCCAAAGCGGCTTTTATGAGTTTGTAAGCTTGGATACACGCAAAAGAGAACAGTAAAATTAGCTTTGCAGCCAGGTTGACATCCTTATTCATGCTAAAGAGTACTTCACCTTGCAAAGCACGTAACTCACAGCTTAGCATGATGTAGCAGGATAGAATCTATTCTAAAATGTGAAACAGAAAGGCTTTTCTACAGATGCTATGCAGGAGTTCAGCAAAGGAGAGTAAGGAAAACAAGTCTGTAGCCACATTCCAAATTGCACAGGGCTTTACAAAACAAGTGCTCCTGAAGAGCTTCTGGAAGTGACAGCAATCCAACACAGACAGGGTGCTGTGGCAAAGACAATACATGAAAGCCACTTCTTCTAAACAAAGAAATAGGTCACTGTGTAACATAAGTGATGAATTTTCTCAGTGTCCCTAAGAAAGTTTTGCAAAAGTCTAAAAAGGGCAATAGCACACGAGAAAAGCGAGTGATTCTAAATATCAATTATTCTCTTAATTATCCTCTTGGACAAACAAATGGGAAAATCACAGCCTGCCAGGCTGGAAGTTACAGCTTTGCAGGGTGTCCTGAGATGAGAGACATGGGGAAGTGGGAATCACTGCAGCTGTACTGCAGGAACGCCAGGGACAGCCACAAAAAAATAGAGCATCACTTCTCATGTCTCCTCCTGCTTCAGCACCCATCAACCATTCTCACCGTTCTTCTCTAGGTGCCTGCTTTCACTAAGAAAACATAGCAGCTCTGCTAGTCCAATCTGATCAGAGAGGAATTTCTGACTGAAATGTTTTTTGAAAACTGTTGCTGACTTATCAGCTTATAGGAAAGATACACATTTGAGAAAAGGGTTGACCAATTTTCACAGCTTTAACTGTTTCTTTTTGAGTTTGGAATGATTTGTCAAATGTAATTCATTAACCCCCTCATCCAGACTTTTATATAAGATGCTTAAATGTCTACTTTCAGTTGCAAGAGTCACCATCAGAAAGTCATAAAATAAAATCATGAGATGACTAGTGCTCTAGTACATATGTGTATTCCATAGATATAAATGTATACACAACATATACATAGCATAATTAGCTGATTAACAGCCAGTCTGATTACTGTGCTTTAAATCTCTAATGTTTTTTTCATCAAACTCTCCTCTCAGATGTGGACACTAAAGACAAACAAAGTGATGACACTACCATACGTATAGAGGCAGGCAATTTCCAGACATCCATGATGTAAACCCTGCTGAAGGACAATACAACGCCATTCAAATAACATTTACAATTAACACTCCTCCTCAAAATGGACACCCCAAAAAGGAAGACTACTATTCATTATCAACGGAATAAAAGTACAGTCCAAAATAGTCACTAATGTCTACAAATGAGCCATTTTTCTGAAGGCTGTATACCAAATGCCTTTTCTTCTGGAAACAAGGAAAAAAAAAACAAACCAAAACAAAACCAAAACAACCCAACTTGCACAAATCAGAAGAACAGAAACACAAGGATGTTCCAGTTTGGACACCTAGCATGCTTCTGATACAAAAGTCATGAAAATTGACTTATTTTTATATAAGCTTTTCTGAGTTTGTCACTACACCTGATTTTTTACCTTGAGCTTTTATCAATTGTTTAAGTATATACACTTGGTCTGATTTTTAAAGTTGAGCTTTTATTAATTCTTCAACTGTATCTGATACATGTGCATAAAATAAGCACCCTTCTGACAGACACCTTCTCCTCAGGCCATTGCTTGGTGAACAGTACACAGCAACTTGGGGAGGAGCAAACTGACTTGCAACACCTGTTTGAGATAATATTTAGAAAATGCTTCACTATATCATGCATTTATTCGATATTTTCCCTACGGACAAGAAGTAACAGACCTTACATTAGGGTCCTGCAGGCTGGTGGTCTTACTGGGATTTACAAAAGAGGTCTCTTCTTTCACAGCCTGTTAAAAAAGGAACCAAAGTTTAGGACAACTTCCATACGCTTATGATAACTCAACTGTTTATTAAAAAAATATTCCCGTAAGCATCCCAGAAAACTGCAATACCCAAACTGCCTACTCTGCCCAGGTTTAAAAGGCACAGTAATTTTTTTTTTTCATCTCTACAACTGATATTCACAGTGATGTACAATGTGCAGAGCAACAGAGTTAGGAAGAGATTGGATAGGGATACAGGAGGGAAAAGAAAGAAACACTGGTTTTTATGATTCCTCTAGAAAGCATCTGAGCAGAAATAGTAAAAATGAACCCAGGAAAACATAACGTGGTTGAGTTGTTCTTTTAATTAGAGTAGAATAAATATTTATGTAGTCTAACCAAAATAATGATGCCAACTTTTCTTTGAAAAATTAATTGAAAAATGGGATCCCCTTCATATAATCACACAGTACATGAAATTCACAGAAAACCTCATCACTACTGCTGTCTGCTAAATTACAGAGTCCTGTCTCTCACCATTTGTCTATAGAGTTGAAAATACTAGTATTGCAAAATGACTTACATGAAAATTGCTTGATTACTCAGGAAATGCCCAGTTTGGGCAGGTGTTGGCAGATTATACTCTTCAACTGAGATGCAGAGTTCCACAATCCATGCGTAAATGCCAGTGTCAGTGCAACACTCTATAGAAAATACTGGCTGAAGACTCCAGAGTATCTCCAAATCAGTAATGGACTTGGCAGGTTCTGACATTTCCATTCTGCTAAATAGGAAGGGAACTGATACGGTCCTACGACAGCGTGATTTTTCAGTGTTCAATATCTGAACCATAATAATTTGAGGCCACTGGTCTGGACCAAATTGAATTGAATGTGTCAGTCTCACCCTTTTCAAAAAGGCTGAGACGGGTTCCTCCGTATCCATCAAATACAAATCAAAGGATTTTACAGGCCAGTTAAAATACTGTAAATTTGTTGTGAGACCCTCCATTCAACACAAACTGATATATTTCTGAGACTACTCATAAGAAAAAGAAACAAAACCAAAGCTGAGTTTCTTCTATAACTTAGCAATGAACTACCAAATATCAGTAGGGATGCTCAGGGAAATTGCCCAAGTTGTGATAGTTTTAGGTTTATTTCCCTCTTTTGCCACAGAGAACAAAACCCTCATTGCCACCTCCCAGGTCATTATTTACCAGAGCATCAGCCACGGTGGGAACAGACTGTTCCAGCTTGTACACACAATTAGCTGTATGAGCAATTAAACTGGAACTACTGGGAGCCTGGCAGAAAGGGAACTCTGCCCTGGGCCTACTCCAGCCCAGGCAAGTACCTCAGGTGATGGGTTAGGGAGCATTTTGAGATAAGTCCCGCCACAACCCTTCCTGTTAGAGTTGTTGCACCTTTTATATTGACACCAAGCCCACCTTCAGCAGTAAGGGGACCCTCTGAACCTCATCAGCAGGTTTGTCCCTCTCGTAGGGGGTAGGTTACAGCTAGTTTCTCAGAGGAGAACAGGATCAGCAGCAGGTACTGCAGAAGCTCCACCCCAGAACAGTGCTCTTATGTATTTGAGTTTAATACCCCTTAGCCAGAGGTTTCCTCAGCAAATGCTCTAAACATTCAGGAATCAGATAAAAGTGGGACATAATCACACCATTACCATCATTGTAACTCAGCCACCAAATATCTTGCAGCTAAAACTTTCGATGAATTAGTGTCACACTGTGAATGATTTCAGGAGTGCAATTTTTAAATTTCGATAAATTCACAACTTTAAAAAACTTAGCTCAGCTCTAGAAAACTTTTTTTTTTACTGGTCTTCTAGTAGCTCTGTCTAGCATAATGTTTATTCAAAATCTAGTGCTTTCTTCAAAAGAAAGAAAATGTTTTCTAAGGAATTGAGAGAAAACATTAAAAATCTTATTTTTTGTTGGCATAGATAAGCACTGAAGTAGTATTTCTTTGTTCTACAGAAATTATAATGCTTTTTATAAAGCTGTTTCGTTTCTGAAAGTTGTAAACATGAATCCAGTTTTCAGAAACTTAATACACAGTCTCTTCTTCCACGTCGATGTCTTTACAACATTTTATTGTTAAGCCTGACAAGCTAGCTGAATATTGTATGTCAAATTGTCCACTCCTTAATTTACTTTATTCCAATTTTCAAATTAATTGAACTGCATTTTAAGATGCACTAGAACACGACACTAGAAAGGAGAATAGGGAGATCAAGGATGCAATGCAGGAATGAAATTATTATTCCACCTACTTAAACACTTTAGGTCATGAACCTCATTAGCCAGTTGAGAGGACTTCACTCTATTAATCCCTAATAGTTGACCCTAGGTTTCTTCTCAGCTCTGTGACTACATTACCACTCTCTTTTGCTTTCTTTGCATTGGAAGGTTATGCCTGCATCTCAAGAAGTGGTGTATCCCTAAATGGCATGATCTGCTAGTATCCTGAGGAACTTCTCTTGATATTAATTTTCTCCATTATTACTCATGCTTTAGAGAACAGAACAGACTCCTGTACCCCCAAGTAAGTTCTGCAGACCAGTGAACAGGTAATCCCACTCTAAACTGGAGGGAGAGAGGGACCGTGTAAGAAACGGAGAGGGCCAAACAGCCTCAAGTGTTGAGGCATGCACACTAGGTGCCACAGATGTGCATTGGCAGGTTCATATTAATAAGCAGGGGCTAATTCTCCTCGTCGTATGTCTCTCCTCCATGCCTATGGATGAACAGATACTGTAAAATGTTGTACCTGCAAACATTTCTGTAAAGGGGTTCAGTCATCAGGAACTGTAATACCTGTGCTTCACTTGTTGGCTTTTGGTTTGTTTGTTTGTTTTCAGAAGAAGGTCAGTAAATCATCAGGTGACAGCATGTTTCTTCTATTTTTCCTCCTAACTCCAGAAATCACAGTCACTAATCACACAAGGACTTCCTCAGCCTTACTGAAAAGATGTGAATGTAGAACAAGGGTTATACTTGTACACGCTCTCACAATGTAATTCCCAGCTGGTTTGCCTTCATTTGGAAACAAGTGCACATGCTGGGGCCAGATTTGGGTTTCCACTGCATGATGCCCTCCATCAGTGGAATAAAGGAGTTTAGCCAAGGCTAGCGGGAGGTACCTGGTGGGGAATGTACACGGCGAGCTGGGCAGAGGCTCTGTCACCCATAGAAAGCCCAGCCTGTAAGGACAGAGAGAGAAGCACGGAGCTATTCCAATCTCTTTAACCAAGGCAGATTCTCCCCTCGCTCAGAGGCTGCTACTTTGGGCGGGAGGATTTTCAGGGCACGGCAGTCCTCGAAACTTCATTTATACAGAAATGGATTAATTTAATAATTACCCAAAGAGAAACAAGGTGTCTCTTCTGACTACTTGACTGCAAAGCAAACAAAATAAAGGCCGATTCATATAATCCATCCACACAACGACATTCTCTTATCTACACTGGGCCAAGAGCAAAAGAAAAATTATTAGAGTTCCAATTTCATATGCCATTAACGTTCTCGGTGGTGATAGAAACAAAGGTAAAGCATTACTTTGGCATACTAGAGACAAGAAACATGCCTGGACAGAAACATCGTTGTACAAGCTCTCTTCATAGATGGTTGCTAGGGAATACTAGTTTCACCAAAAGATGAAAAGAGGAGAAAAGCATCTAAATAATTCCAGATTTTGCCCACAGCTGCCTAAGAGATCTACCTGTGGGCTGCCAGGCTGATTCTGACAATTTTCAGACTGTTTTTCAGTTGAATCCTGAGCATCCACAACCCCTGCTGCTGTCCTGGCAGCCAGGTCCTTTGGAGCCCTAGAGATGGCGTGGATGCTCCAGGGACGCTACATCAGATCCTGCTGGGCTTTCCAGCAGGGATAAGAAACTTTCTGACCCAGGGAAGCAACTCCACATATGAATTCGTAAGCACTGGTGGCTGGATTTGCCTAGTGAACAGTAGCTACTTCTATTTTCATCTGAAGGAAGAGTTAGCCTCAGGATGGTGGGGAACAGGACCCTGAAAACGAGTTTTGGTTGCACTGGGCATGTACCAAGTGGGAGAAGTCAGGAAAGACACAATTTTGACTGCAGCCTTCTGTGCTTCTGCACGGACGTCTAATTCCCTTCCGCGGGGCACTGTGCAAGGCAGGCTTGCGTTCTTCAAACCTCAAGCAAGCACCTCAGAGAGCTAGTGTCCTCTGTGCCTCTCTTCCATCACAAGTGTAATTGCTTGCAGCTCTCACCCCATCTGATCTACAATAGAAATATCCTGAATAAGCAAAAAAGGCCGCAGTAAGAATCTGATCACTGCAGCCAAGGCAGGGGGAGGTTGTGGGTGGTGGTGGTTGTCAGGTTCTCATCTGTGAAAGGGTCTTGAAGGCTCCTATGAAACACATGATGTCTCTTATTTAGTAATTTCACAGAGTTACCAGTTGCAGAAAGGAAGGGGGAGCCACACAGCTTTCACATATTTGTAGATTTTCAAAGGTAAGGAAGCAACGGCTTTCACTGCAGGGGCCTGGAAATGCTTCTCTGTCTTGTCTCTTTCTAGTTCTGTAACAATGCTGAGGCAGCCTGAAGCATACCAGATTTTTCAGCTCTTCATCAACACTTTTTTGTCATTTGCCAGCCACACCGATTGTTGGCTGATCTCATTAGATAATACAGGCTAAGCAACGCATCATCATCAGGAAGAACACCCTGCCAAGGTAAACCTACCTTGGTGATTTAATATGTCACATATATCTTTCCAGGCAGAAAAGCATCACGGTTAGGTCTCTTGGGAACAGACTCATCACACTTAGGTCTCTTGGGAACTGACTACTCTGTTTTCCCCCTCTGAACAGGGCCTGGCACCATGTGCCTCCCGGGCTGTGGCGGGGCTGCTACACATCACCACAATTAAGAGTATTTGTCTTATCATGTACTAGCACTTACAAACATGCCAGCTAGGAGACATAGCTGACATATCCACAATGTGTTGTCACAGTCTTGTGACACCACTGCCACATCTGCCTCCAGTATCCCAGAGAATTAAAGATTTCCCTTCTCCCACATTCTGTTTATCTAAACCCTCCCTTCCCTTCTGTACCTCAGCAAGGCTGCTGCATCATTTCCTCAGCTCTTTCCTCGACTTTGAGGTATCATTGCTGACACACGTCTAATGAGTTGCCAGGTGTCATACATTGATCATCCTGGCCCACACACATTCAAAATCTTGTATTTTTATACCTCTGACACCCTTCATTTCCTGTAGCTTTGCTTTTAAAGTTGAGCAAACCTGTTTCCCTATAGTGACTGAACACAGAATTTGAAGCTGAGCCATTTTTAAATTCCATTGTTATGAGCAATTATAACTGACGCGGTGTTGTGCTCGCTGCTGTTGCAGTCAAGAGTCCCAGTGCGGTTGCTTCTTTTGACTTAGCCTGAAATTCGCCGGTGAGTTTATTGCTCATCCAAGCAGGTGACTAAGAGCAACAGCTTTAGCAAGGAAGGCATCGCATACATAAGGAGCTGTGTGAGCTTCCCCCACAGCCCGAACACCTCAGCTGTGACCTGTTACACTCCAGTTCTGATCTGTGTGCGAAGACTGTCAAATTGTGCAGTAGCTCAGTGCTGTGAATAAGGAAGGATGGAGGGAGGGAGGGAGGAGAGGAAAGCAAACAGCATCTCATTCAAGATGGAAAGAGGTTAAAGTGTTGGAAAAGCTGATCCTTTCAAGGTACTTAAATCAATATCTAGTGAAAGCTAAGAACTCCTATGGGGATCCAGAAGGATTTGTTTAAGTCCTATTATAAGAAAGATCGCATAAGAGTATAAATCCTCAAATGTTTCCCCCTCACCTACTCTATTTTCATTCATGACCTGATTAGGGTTTGAATCCAGATCCCCCTAAGTGAATAAAGCTCTAAAGACCAAGCTCACATACATACAGCGAATTTTTCTAGAAATACATGGCAAAAGTACCTGGACTTTGAAGTTGACAAGACCTTACACCTGAATCTTTCCTTAAAGGAGACAGCACAATGAAAAAGGCAAAGAATCAAAAATGTAGCTAAGGCAGACCAGCCGTGTGAGTCACCACGCTTATGCACCCTTTCTACCATAAATAACACACAGATCCCAGTCTCATTTGTATCTGCCGCCTTGGCTTGCATCTGTGTAGAGAGCACAGGCTGCAGGATGACACCTGTACCTGTGCATGTTCTGAGACATTTTCTGTACCACAGCCCAGTCCTTTCCTCTAGGCAACTCTAGACAGCACAAGCAACCTGCACTTACTTACATATTTGCAATACTTAAAGCAAAACGATGAGATCATCGGTCCTCACTTGTTCCTAGGACAGGGAGGAAAAAGAAAGAGATGGCTATCGACCTGGACTAAACATTTACATGTGTATAAGCTTGTGAAGAAAGTTAGCGTGTGAAAGAAGCTAGAGGACTGAACGTCCCTTTGTTCAGCATAAATGTCCCTTTGTTTACTGAGAATCAAGGCAGGGGAATCAATTGCTCAAGAACCCAAACCTAGCTGATAGATAAAAAAAGATACCTCTTGCCAGCCAAGAGTTTCCCTTGGGGTCGATAAAGCAGAAGGGAATGGGAATTTGTATGCTCTCTGTAAATAACGCTGCGTCTCCAAACTACCTTTTCCCACCACCTTTTTCCTCAAAAACGTTCCATAATGCTCAGTGAAGAACAGCTCGGTGGTAATGTCACCTCTGTTTGTCCTCCACAAACTGCACTGCAAAAATATATCATAAAAGTGAGCTTGGCCATCCCTTGTCTGGAGACAAAGATGTAACGCAAAGATCATCTGCAGGAGAAATCTATGAGAAACAGTATCTCAGTTCCTCCCCTGTGCTAACCTGCTAGGCTTAGACCAGCCCAAGGATTTAGGAAAGCTTGGGTAAACAGGCAGAGAATACAAACACCACTTGTAGAAGACAAGCTACTAGAACACCACACATGCTACCCTCCAAAACAAAAAGCTCTGCTGAGAGCTGTGCATTTGCTCAGGAGCCTGTGCTTAATTATAAGGATAATTAGGATTTGCCCGGAGCCAAAGTGGATATAAATAGCAACTGAAACCTGCTAGTATCTTTCCTCCATCAGCTGGGCCATGAACTATTTGGCAAAAGGGACTCTTTGTGATACTAAGGAGTCGTCTGCTCAATCACAGCATATCAGTGCTGACTCATGCAAGCTGCAAAAGGGTTTAAATGCCAGGGAGAGATGGTCTTTTGTATTCTGGCAGCTCCTCACCACTGCTTTATACCACTCCCTCTCAGATGAAGAGTCTGGAATAAATGCAGAAAAAGGAAGGAAAAAAAACCAAAGAAGAAAAGATGTCAGTTGCTTCACAGCGTTTAGTGCTCCTCTGGAGCTTAATTAGGAGGGCACTGTGATATGCAGTCTGTCAGCTAGAAGGTGACAGATTCCTGTGGCACAGTTTGAAAGGTGTGTTGTGAAACACTACTCCTTTGCTCTAGAATTGCAGGAACTGTATGGCATGCCCTGCACAAACCACAAGTTTCCACAGTCGTGTGTGGGTTCCTTGTGGTTCTCACCTGTAGTGTCTGTGACAGTGTGCTCCCAGATTCAGCTTCCAGCATCCCCATGCACACTGCAGTTTGATTCTCCAGCTAGCAAAAAGGCCCATAAATATTTCTATCTTCACCAAATAAACAAACTCACTCCTATTAGTTTCCTGCTGCTCTACAGCTCTAAACAACACACAGGGCTCAGTGATTGGCACCATAAACTTACAAACTTTTGGTCTCTAAGTCAGGACTACAGCCAGGGGAGATGGCGTATTGCCCCCTAGGAATGCCATAAACAGCTCTTCAGCCTAATTCTGAAATTAAGCAGTGCAGAGACCATCCTCCAGAACGTATTTTCAAATGTATTACGTATTCTCTCGTTTTTATTTTTGAAATTGTAAACATTGGAATAATTCATTCCCAAGGCTCTCTCTGGTGTTAGTGTCTAGCTGCCGTAAAGAAAGAAAACTATGGAAAATTTCGTCCCGGTTTATATTTTCCACTCGCAAACATTCACTCCATTCTCAGAATTAACAAGGAACAGCTTCTTCTACTACATGCAGGAGGTGCCTTCATAAACTTGTCACATCCTGATGTTAGTAGCATATGGTATTGAAAATATTCCTACTGCTTAGAGAGAGAACTGTTACAAATATTTAAAGCAACAGTTTGTTAATTTTGGATCTCATCCTACAGCACATCAATATTTTTCTCATGCTTTTACACCTAACTGTATAATGGAGAAGCCCCATAAAGGATGACTGAGACCATAGATTTCTGGGGCCTTTAGAAGAACATTTCATGTCAAATAGTGTGTGCATAAGACAGAATCTGGTTCTTTCTGCTTCCTTTTGCAAGGTAGAGAGGAGCAAATCATCATCTTTTTTGTGATGCCATGAAATAAAAAAAAAAAAAAAAAAAAAAAATCTATGCTGTCATGAGGAAAAACAGCCTCTATTGCTCTACAGCTCAAGGAATATAGGCTGCGCCTTACAGAACCTAGATACACTTCATACGCTATCTGCCTCGTAAGTTGAAATATGACAGTACAGAAAACAAGAGATGAGAAATCGGAGTCTTAAGAATAAGGCCAGAAGGCAGGACTTCTCAAGGATTTAATTTGGAACTGCTGTCAAAAGATAGAATTGGGCAGAGGATAATACAGTTAGTCCTCCAGATGTACTGGGCAGCAGGATATGTCAGATGGGGTCAGAGAGGGGCAGGATCACAGCCCTGGAGGAATACATGGAGTTAAATGGTTGTCTTCCATGAGGAAACTACTTCTTATCTGCTCTCTCAAAAGGATACACTGAGCAGTGTAATGCCATCCCAGCTCGCTTTTCCCAGAAGATGACTGAACTGCCACCAGAAAATGGCTTAGCTAGTGGTATTCAGCTAGTTGTTTAGGGAAAGGGTGTAGAGAAGATAACTGGGTGGTTTTTGTGGTATGCTAGTATAGTGATTTATCAGGGCCTACTGTAGCACCCTTCCCCTCTCCCATTTTCTCAGTGATAGATGGTGTGTTTCTACTCATTCCTTCACCATGAACACTTTGCCTACCCTCCCCAGAGCTTGTGTAGCCACAGCTTCTTACTCTGATGGCTGACTATTGCCTGGTCTCTGCTTACTTATTCTTGCCAGGTATCTGAGAAGGGTAATCTTTCATACTTGACAGAAGGGAAGCTCAAGTGTAGAAGAACTCATCTCTAGCTGCACAGGCAATTTTGTGGCTAAGCAGGGACTTGAATGAGGATTTCCAAGATTAAGGTGACATCCAATTTACTGCCTATAACTCTTAAGCCATACTTCGTTAGCACTGAAAACTTCAGAGATTTCAATCTGAACCGTATGCCATTATTTTTCCACAATATGTGCTATCCTGCAACAGTCTTCTTTCCCCTCCTCCCCTCTGAAATCATAAGACTTTTCTCATTGCGGCCAAGCCTACAGATACCTGCTTAATAGAATGTGACTGCTAAAGCCTTGTACAAAGTAACACCGGTAAGAAGGAAAAAAGGAACGCTCAGCTTGCTCTGAAACATGTTTACAATGTAGCAGCAGCTAAAGAACACTGTTATGGCATGCGAGAAAAGCCAACCTGGGATGTTGTCCCTTGGAAAGCCTCCGAGTGAGAAATTAAGGCAGAGCAGGTGAATCGAGAGATGCATGTTAAGCACATTTCCTATCTTGCTTTAATAATGCTCTATTCTGAATATTCAGCACACATTGCTTCCAGTCTTTAACTATCCAGTCAAACACGACCGTTAAGCATATTCAGGAGAAAAAGCAAACATGAGAAATACACCATGACGTCCTGTAGAAAGACACATGGGAAAAACCGATGAGGGCAAACCCAAGGGCAATCAAACCAGAAACATGCTGCATAAAACATGGTTGATACAACACAGAATTCAGAGAGGTGAGAGAACTGCTTTAAGCAAAATCCAGAAGAAGAAAAAAACAACCTCCTTCTCTCACATGCTGTCATGTTTATGGTTTCTGTTCTTGAAATCTAGGGCAGTCAGAATAACCAAATTCTGATACTTCCTTAGGTCTAGCTAGACCAGATGTTATCTAGCTCTTGGATGAAAGATATGCTAGGGAACAACTAATACACAAAGATGATTGTTAACAAAATAATTTGCAGGGCAAGTTGACCTGATATGTTATTGTGAGAAGAAACAAAGCAATGGAAGCACAAAGTAATTTGTATTTAAAGAGAAAAGAATGCCTCAGAATACCCCAGGAACATGGGGTAAGAATCATACCAATCTTTCTGCCTCTACTTTTGTTCCTAAATCATTTTTTTGGCTTCATTTTTCGCACCAGTGGCATTGTCTTCTGTCAACAAATTACACTTGAAAAGAACTGTGTATTTTAGGTTTCACTTAGATTTAGCTCTCAATGGGAAAGTAACTTTTTACAGTCATGCCATCTAGCAGTTTTCAGTTGCATGACACCATTACAAGACTTGTAGTGGTTTTGAAAGGAGGCATACCCTATATAAACACTGACCAAGCAGTGAAAATAGCAGCTTAAAATCTAGTCAAAAGCACC
Source organism: Buceros rhinoceros silvestris (assembly GCF_000710305.1). Classification (NCBI taxonomy): domain Eukaryota; kingdom Metazoa; phylum Chordata; class Aves; order Bucerotiformes; family Bucerotidae; genus Buceros; species Buceros rhinoceros. Next base: position 68,479 of record NW_010402020.1, read on the forward strand.
AAACAAGTAAGAAAACCATAGACTAGTTAACATTTCACATCAAGACATCTAAAGATAATCCCCTAAAATAAAGGTTTCATCTGGATGCACAGAGACTATCTTTAGAACATCCTTAGCCACAATTTCCAGGAGTAGTAGATAGCCTCAGAAAACTCCAGAGGTATATTGTTTTTCAGCTACAAAGTAAGAAAAAGTTAGTGACAAAATAAAAACATGGAGATTTCCTGGGGCCTTCTCTCCTATTTTTTCAGCTTCTCTTGGCTGTATTAAACATGACAATTTGGATTTCCTACTTCCATCATACCAATCATTTTAAATTACCTGAAGAAACTGCAGAGCAGCTGAGAAAGGTAGGTCAACATGGATACTCGAGATAAAATAAGATTCTTCCTCAGGAACAAAATTACTTTAAAAAAATCAGTGTAAACTATACCAAAACTAGAAAGGTGAAGTATTAACCACAGATTACCTGGGCGCCTACTCTAAAAGCAGCTTCCACTTGAGCTTTAAGGATGTTGCACTTCATATGGTCAGGTACAGATGAAGGTGACACAGGGGCATGAAGTGTCTTTTCAGATACTTTCTTGTCTTCACCCTATATTTTATATTAAATACAAGCACAGTGACATACATTAGAAAGATAAGTTAACAAAATGGTAAAAGGTCTAATTTTTATGTATAACAACTTGATTCAGCAACACTGAATAAATATTCCATGCTTACATCCTGATAGACACATCTTAGAATAAAAAAATTTCAAAATATTTAATGATTTGATACTATTCTCAAGACAAGAGAAGCCTCAGGGAAGCCTGAATAACAGAAGCAAGAAAATGATATGAAGACACATGGAGAAAACCCAGCCAGGTCCTAGAGTGGTTCCCCAAACCTGTGATCACACTGAGGAAGGAAAACATTGTCTCAAAATATCCCACAGCAGGGAGAGGAGGGTAAGGTTCACAACACTCAACTATAATGAACATTGGTTTCTTATATCACCCTAAGAATGGAAAGAGCCTTTAAAATGTAACCAGAGGGATCTGAAGGAATGCCCACGTAATTGCAAGCGAAGCAAAATACCCTTCATGAAAAAGAAAAGAAAAATCCAGGGAGTTTAACTGCTGCTGTTTCCACTTGAAGTCAACTCTTTACCTGTGCAGTGATCTGGATCAGAAATCTAAAACCTCAGGACAGCTGCTTTAGTGACGTGTTCAAACAATGACCTTAAAAGTTTTGTGCCTTGAACAAACCACATCCAGCAGAAATGCCAGCATGAATACCTTTCCCATGCAAAAAAGAAAAAAAAAAAAAGTAGGGGAAAAAAAAGGACAATGTAATCCTAATGTATAAACAAATAGGGTATGAATGAGACCTGGAAACATCTCATGTGAACCTGTAAATGTGAACCCTTAACGGTAAAAGGTCAAATTTTTACTTGTAACAACTTCAGCAATACTGAATAAATATTCCATGTTCATATCCTGATAGACACATCTGTACTGTACTGTAAACATGAACTGTCACTGTAAACTTCTTCATTCTTCCTGGAAATGAGACCTGAATTACAGCCAAGTAACAGCCTAGATCATGCATTCATTTTCCCCTCTCATTGCTGTGAAGGCTGAGGGGTTCTACACACCCAGAGAGAGCAGGTTCGTACCGCTGTCATTCAGATTTCAGCCAAAGCATGTAAAAGGTGTCACTAAACCAGGTCCAGCACATCCTTGAGGTTAACCTCTGGCAAAACATTTCAAGTCCGAACTGGTCATTTTCTAGCCACTGAAATTACCATATGATTAGCCCTTTAACTGCAAAACCTGCTTCCTATATCCTTCCTTCCGCCCTCTCCATGGCATCCCACTAGCTGAGGGTAACAACAACTTACTGACTCTCCTCTCAGGTCTGCGAATGATCGCAGATTGAAAGGAACATCAAGACTCAGGGGACACTTTCTGCAAGTGGAGCAAATCACAGATGCAATTGTGTTGCCTGAGGAAAATGTTCTGCAAACACTGAGGAGGG
>NW_010402020.1:70597-74632 GCF_000710305.1 Buceros rhinoceros silvestris
CAGATCTCTGCAGAACTCTATTGAGACTGCAAGATAATTCTCACACGTAAGCAAAGTGGGTCTAACAGACTTCTGCATCCAAAATGTCATAGCTGCCAGGTACGAGTTTGAACAACTGTCTTTTAAAGGATTACTCATCATGAGATTTTTTTTCTCTAGCAAATTTCTAGTAATTCTTACATGTTTATTTACCACATTTACTGTTCTTTAGTGGAAGAAATTTTTAGACTTTTCATTCTCCCCACTTTCCTCCTAAGGGGAAAAAAAAATTACTTAAAAAGAAAAGCTAGAGCAACTTACGGAACTGTAGTTATCTGTTCAGTCCTGAATATAATGGTAGTTCTCACAAGCATATGAAAAAAATCACCAAAGATTTGTTTGCTGCAGGTGTCTTTTCTGGAGTACTCATGAAGCTGAGAAGTGGAGATACTCAAAAGGACAAAATTAACGATAAAGCAAGCACAACTTTCCCTTCACCAATAGTCTTGGCAGCCACAGTGCACTACCGCACATTTTAAAAGGGCTGCTATGATTGTCAACTTTAAAGTTTATTGATTTCTAACAGCAGAAATAGCAATGCACTAAGCAGTGGCATTTCTAAAGGCCGTGCAAATCCCACCTTTCTTTTAACACTGGATACTAATTAAATATCATTTCAGTCAAGCAAGATTAAGCAACTGTATTGTACTTGCTGAATCAAGACAACCGATGCTTGTTTAGGATTCAAGCTTGTTTTGTAACTTGAAAAGTTCCGAAGTCCCATCCATCTGCTATTCAGATGGATACGGATATTTTTCAGTCTCTGTGTTCTTCCTCTCCTGCTCCATTTCCCCACATCGACCAAGAACAAGATGAAAGTCCTCAGGGCTGCCCTGCAGCTGGGAACCCTCATAAGGTCTAAATACTCTGCTGTATTCAGGATTCAATCAGATGACTCCATGTAATGGAGGCTGTCCCCAGTGTGGGATCTGATGTGCAAGCCTCGCATTGAGATTCTTATAACTTGAGAGGTCCAAATGCCGATGCTTGCTGACCTGGCTGAAAAAGGAAAGCTGCTGGAGGTTGCAGACTTCTTAGAAACCGTTCCCGGGCATTCATTTCTGCTTTAGCTGTTGTTTGGGTCACACTTCAAGGGTTTCACCTTCAAGCAAGCAAAATTTGCTTTGCTTGCACCCCAGCAGGAGCAGCACCACCTGTAGTGACTGATCACACATGAAGAGCAGACATTGCTGCAATTGCTGTTTGTCCTCATCCTGCTCACCAGATGCTGAGCCAGCAGCTGAAAGCCACCACCTTCCCCTGCCCCAGCGGAAATGCTGACTGCACATAAACCTCCTATGAGGCTTGGGAGTGCTTGACCTAAGCCAGAGCTCCTCTAGCTTCTGAACATATGTGAAAGACTTCTTTGCCAGCTTGCCTTGGCAGCAACAGACTTTTCTGCCCCAGTGCTGCACATCCTGAATCATTACTGAACTCTGCTCTCACGTAGCTGATTAGCTGAGACTGTTATGCATGTAGTCAGTGGCACTGAAGATCCAGACTAAAAGTGAACTTAAATCACAGAACAAAGTAGCACCTTCTTATGGCAGACTATTAGCACTTCCAAGCATCTATGTTCCTATTGTTCCTTAATGCCACCAATCTTTACATGTAAGCCTGTTCATCCCCCAGCTTAACTCCTAAAGTACAATTGTCATCAAGAAGGAAAAGAAGAAAATATTTCAGGACTATACAAAGCCATACAGTACTTCTGTGGTTCATTTCACTAGTCTGAAAGAAAATCAAAGATCTAAAACCTGCCTGCATTAGGAATCTCTGTATACTATTGCTGCAAGAATGAAAGCTGTAATCTGCTTTATTTTGCTTTTTAATATGGAAATCTTACATTTCCAGAATCCTTATTGCTTGCAGTGATGAGTGAGGCACAAAGATAGCAGCTGCGTATTCAAATGTTGTACCAGGTTGGTTGTTATTAAAATTTCATTTTGATTTATAAACTAAAAGCATTCTACATGGAAGTCATCAGAAAACTAAACATGACATGATGTTAATGAAAATTCCAATTTTATCATTTCGTATTATGTAATTCCAAAGAATCTAAGAGTGAATTCCACGAGAATGTCAGGGCGTCAAACTTGCATTTGAAAGAAATAATCTTCTTGCTTAAAATTGCAATCTAAACTCATCCCAAAATGTTTAGAAATGAGGAAAAAACCATTAAGTTAAGATACCTGATAACGCTCCAATTTTCCACCTCCAGTTCTGCTGGTGCTAAAATACAGCAATGTGTTCACATTGCTTTCACCACTGATGCAGAACTTTATATTTCCAGAGGTGAATTGCATTTAAATGGGTTTAATAAAGTGAGTTGAACAAGCTCATATATAGACATGCATAAAATTAGATGCCGCTTTTTTTAATATATAATTGAGGTCTTCAGTTTGCTTTTCTCTTCCCAAATATTTACTTTAAATTCAATTACATTTGCTGATACTAGAAGGCAGATTTGTATAGTGTTAGATAATGATGACACTGGCTTTGGTTTGCAAAGCTCACTGAATATTAAGCACACATCCAGCATATAAAAACAGTTCCATGAAACACAGCAATACCACTCCTGTACTTAACTTTCCCTGCTTTATAAAGGTTCATGCTTTGTACCCTCTCAAACTTTGTACCAAGAGCAAGATTCATATCTTTTGCCTCTGTGAATTTATTGATAGTCTCTTACTAGCCAAACAGTATGTTTAAAACATATGTATATAGCTGGAGATGTCTGAGGAACAGAAATAATATTTTGTTTAGGAACACAGGTCTATTCCTCGTTGCTAGTCATTGCTACTAGTGGGAGATAAAATTTTAATGAAGACAACACAGATATATATGTTCTGAATGCACATTAGCTATGTAAGATCAAACCCTTTTGTTTCCTGGGACTCAACTACATCTGCAAAGGTGTACAAAATTTTATAGATTCTTTTGCCCCCTATCCACCAGGAGATTTATTGAATTTCTTTCATGTGATAACTATAACCAGTTACAAACAGACACCATAATAGCATGACCTGTATGATTATGTGTTATTCTTATTTGAGGCGAAATTTGCAAGCAGAAGCTGCATCTCTTATTAGAAATATATATTTGGAGAAACAAACAAAAAAAGCCCCCTCATTAAGCTGTCAGATACACAAGACCTTCCTCAGGTCAACTACCAGTTGGTTTAATAGAAAATATAACTGCCAATAAATCTTGTTATGCTTATATCCTTGGAGCAAGCCTCTTTAGTTCCTGGTATCAAATTTATTTTATCAAATGCTATACTCAGTATTATTAGATCCTGCCTCTGTCAGTGCCAAGCTTCACAATAGCCTTACTGGGTCATGGTAGCCGTATTTCCTGGGGTATACCCTCTGATCAGTGTACCACAGAGAAGAGACTCGAATATATCAACAAAATGAGTTGGTTTTGTGGGGTTTTTTTTTAAAACCACAAATGAATTTTGGAACTTCAGGAGCTTTAGGCTTTGCAGTTATGCGTGAGGCAGGTAGTTTCACAGGTTTTTTGCAAGTAGTATCACTTGCAAGCAGTCAGTAGTGTATCTGGGTAGCCCTGTAATATGGTACTGCCGTGCTAACGAAAGGCCATAAGCACTGAACAACACTCAAAGCCACTGAATCTCATTAGGATCACTCTGTCTGAACCCGAGCTGCCTGCAGCAGTTGTTGTACTAGGTTTAGCTGTTACAGCAATAATTTTATACAGAAAATAGTAACCCAGGCAGTTATCCTTTGCAGAATGAGATACTCATGACTCTAACACAATGATGTAGTATAAAGCTACGCAGGGCTGATGCAATAACAGAGCCCTTGAGAACTGGAGCACAGGAGGTGGTGTAGAGGAGCGCAGGCATGGTGTGATTACACAAGGGGCACAGGCTGGCCTGGAGACCCCACAGTCATAAACAACTCAGTAACGGCCAGTTAAAAAAGTGCAGGCCTGGACAAAAACGGTTTTAGAGGCAATGAAGTGAGGGAC
>NW_010402020.1:74793-84370 GCF_000710305.1 Buceros rhinoceros silvestris
AAAACCGGTTTTAGAGGCAATGAAGTGAGTGAAGACATAGTATCTAGCACATGTATGTAAAAGCCACCACGTGTAGGAAATTTGGGTGTAACACGATGAAGCAGATCAATGAAGAAAGAGCAAGGTGTAAAAGCATGTTTGCAAACTTACAAGAGAAGAGGACCCAAAGTGGATCCTAGAGTGAGGAAGAAGCAGCCATGAACATGCCTGGATGCAACACTGAAGCAGGCTGTCCAGGGAGATGGTGGAGTCACCATCCAGGTGTAAAAGCATGTTTGCAAACTTACAAGAGAAGAGGACCCAAAGTGGATCCTAGAGTGAGGAAGAAGCAGCCATGAACATGCCTGGATGCAACACTGAAGCAGGCTGTCCAGGGAGATGGTGGAGTCACCATCCCTGGAGGTATGTGAAAGACAGATGTGATGCTTAGGAACATGGTTTAGTGGTTGGACTTGGCAGCGTTGGGTTACTGGCCGGACTTGTTGATCTTAAAGGTCTTTTCCAACCTAAACTATTCTATGATTCCGAGACCATCACAACATTCCCTCTGAGCCCACCAGAATGAAATCATCAACCTTAGGACCCCAAGGTGTAGAGGAAGGGTAAGCATAACACCAGGAAAAGAGGTAGAAAAAAATATTAACTGTATTAGTGTTCCAGACTCCCAAGGGTTTCGGAAATGTTAACAATACATTCTTGTATCATATGTGTATATATATATATATATATCAGATGTGATGCTTAGGAACATGGTTTAGTGGTTGGACTTGGCAGCGTTGGGTTACTGGCCGGACTTGTTGATCTTAAAGGTCTTTTCCAACCTAAACTATTCTATGATTCCGAGACCATCACAACATTCCCTCTGAGCCCACCAGAATGAAATCATCAACCTTAGGACCCCAAGGTGTAGAGGAAGGGTAAGCATAACACCAGGAAAAGAGGTAGAAAAAAATATTAACTGTATTAGTGTTCCAGACTCCCAAGGGTTTCGGAAATGTTAACAATACATTCTTGTATCATATGTGTATATATATATATATATATACGCACTCACATACACAAAGGGGGATGGGAAAACATATTTTTCTAATGAAAGGCTTGCAAGAAAGAGAATCAGAAATACATTCACAGCTACAACAGTTAGGCTTGTCTCTCCTGGAGTCCACTAGCACCAAAGGGCACGAAACTCATGTTAAAACTGACTTCTATCTTTCAGTAAGTGGACAGACATGTCCATTGCATCAAACAGCTCTGGAAGAGAGACTGGATGCATCCATTCATCGCTCCCATGAGGTGGAGGGAATAGGTGTAGCAGACAATCAAATCAATCAACTGCTGAATTTAATTTACCCCATTTCTTGTTAATTCTCCTACGTGTTGGTTATTAAGCCTGACAAATTCCAGACCCAAAAGCACTTTGCTTGAAAAAATAATAATTAGCGACAGGAAGAAAGGGAGTGAAGATGTGGAAACCATCGCTTTTTTTCAGAAATACAGCAAATGAAGCAGCTTCGTAACTGCTTCACTGGTTTTAAGTGTAATATTTCAGAGGATGCAAAATCACGGAATAAAAAGCACTTAGTAGAATAGAAATCAATGAGGTGGTGCAGAACTCTTAATGCTTCATTTTGTTTTGCCAGAAACAAGACACACTGACTACTCGCTAGAATCTGTTTGCTGCTGGCCTGAGGAGCTAACTGCCACAACCGAAGGAGCTTTAAAGGCCACACTCTCAGGGAAAAGTTCTTGTCACAGTTCAGGGCTGTTCAATCCTGTCTAACTGTGCCACTGCCTTTGTGCTGCTGGGTGATGCTCCACGGCATTTCAGCCCAAGGTTAGCCCAATATTCACACCAGGTCCCTCCTCTCTTTCATTGGAGAAGCCATCTGCTGAGGTGACTGCAGGCTCCGCTCAATGCTCAGGGGATGTGGGTTTTTTAGCTTTATGAGCTCTGCATACACCTTTCACTAGGGTCTAGGTCAGAAAACAGTGCTTGAAGAAGAAACCACAAGCAGGGGGCCAAAAGAACTTCAGAATGATTTGCCAGCCACAACCCACAGCCTGTAATGTGAAGGCTCTGTTGCTGAGGTGCTTTCCAGTGGTGAGTGTGGGCCTGTTTCAAGAGCATGTACAATTTTCAGATGGCTCAAAATGGCAATTTTTATAAAGTATGAGAGATTGGTCTTCTTTGCATTCACATAACTGCTGTTCATGGGATTGCTGCCCAGTTCTTAAGCCCAAACCCTCTATGATTGCCAGGAGAGGGTTTTCATCAGACAGCTCATGTCTCTAGCCTTGCCTTCTGTTGAGCTTCTGCCAGAAACAGAAGCATTTAGCAGCTACTGGTGCTCATTGCAAGACTTTTTAATCAGCTAAACTTTGACTGATGGCAGTCTCACCACAGCAGACACAGGCTACATTTACTGTGCAGCTGCATTTATTGTGAAGCACTGACTTGCTGTGATCTGGGTTTCTGCTAATTAGCTGATAGGACAAGCTAAAGAAAGCCATTAATTATAGAAGAGCTGAGTTCTCCTTCCACGGACTTTCAGAGAAGAGCGAGAGGATCAGAGGTCAGGCTTTGCCAGGCAGAAGTTGCAGGGGCTCTACTGGGATGACTTGTACAGTACAGTGGAATATAGGACCAAAGTGTCTTAAGCTTTCATTTAAAGAAAGCAAAAACACCATAAATCTACTCATTTGAGATCACAAGGGTACCATTAAGACCATCCATTCAGATCTTTTGTGCAATACAGGCCAGACTGTCAATAAGCTCAATAGTGTAGGACAGTCCTTTAAAGCACGTTTTGCACATCATACCTAAATGAATGTTCCCAGCTGGGGTTCAGACAGAGTATCAATAATTACATCTGAACTACAGTGCTCCTCTCACAACATCCTGGCTATTAACTGGGTTTATCTGTGAGATAGAGAATTTTCCTTTGGTAAACTATGCCAATGCTTAATTAGCTTTGGCTAGAGAAAACTGTACTTATCAGTTAAGACTATTTCTAGAAGAAGAACTTGAGAAACATCCTTGGGAAAAAAATGACTGTTTTTCCATTTCACCTCAGTTTGTCTGCTTTACGATTTAACTTTTTATCCCTACTCAAACCAACCAGACAAAATGACAGCTCGTCACAGCTGATAACCGAAAAGAATGTTGTAAAAATTATTCCAAGATTTCATTTTTTATTAGAACGACCTGACTCACAGATTTTCAGCCTTGACTTCCATATCTCATCCAGAGAAAAGAAAGATTATGCTATATAGATATACAGTCTCTTTGTGCTGGTATTTTTTTATATACTTTGCCACCTCTCCGTTGATTTTAATTTCCCTAGCACTTGTTGAAATAATATCAATAACAAAAGGCTGTTTGTAAAATCAAGGTAAAGGAATTCAATTCAGTTCTCCCTTGGACTGACAGAAAACTCTCAGAAGACCACGTTTCTTTCCACAGCCCAGACCAACCTCATTTGAAGTCAGTGGCAATGCACTCACTGACTTCACCGGGCCCAGCTCAGGACTGATGTTGCAAACCAGAGGTCCAGGTCTCTGTGGCTCTGTCCAGACGCAGCTCAAGGCACCCTATAGCACAGGCTCAGTGGATTTTGCCTAACAGGGATCCAAGGAGACACTGATCTCTGGCAGAAACAGTGGGATGTGGCTGTTTTGCCACCCCTGCAAAAATTCACTCATAAAACACCCACTAACATCAGATGCCAGGGTGGTTTTAAGGCATAACACAGACTATTCATGTAGAGAAATGAGATTTTTTTTTTTATCACTTAAAAGTGTTGTTATTTTTCACAGCCCAGGGCTGCCTAAATGACTAACTCTTCACGACTAAACTAAAACTACATCATAACATTGTTGCAGCAGCTTCTGAAATTTTAAAAGGCAAAGTTGAAGGAAATGCTAAATCTAGAGACCAAACCCCAGTCCCATAAGGATGGTGAGAGGTGATTAAAAAGCAAGCCAGTTGCACATGGATGTTGATTTGAATTGGAGGTGAAAAAGCAGCAGCTTTTGAATATGATGCGACAAAGGGGCTCTCTGGCACGTACATGTAAAAGTGTATATATATATGCTATACCTTGTTCATGGTGACGTGCAGGGCTGGCCATGGTCCAACTACCTTCACACTCTCCGTTTCTATTTTCTTCAGATGAGAAGTTTCATCATAAAGAAGGGGAAGTCCTGAGCTCAGTTCTAAAAAGATGCCCAAAAGAAAGAAAAAAAACATAGTCTGAAGGGAGGCTACAGAAGAACTGCAGAGCAAGACACTCAACTGCATTTGAAGAGACAGTGGTCACCAAACCCTCTTCCCTGTAAGACCCTCTAAAATGTTTCATAATTACGCCTGCAAGGTCATTTTGCTTTTGCGTATTTAGTAAACAATTCCTCCCCCTCCTCCTTCTCACCCATCCCTTCTTTTCAGCAGGGATTTTGCCAGCTTTGGGCTACATACTTCTGTCCTTACCTCCCACCCTCCATCTCCCCTATATTCTAAAACTCAGTTGACACTGAAGAGATTATTTATGCAGCCAAGGTGCCACTCTCAGAACATGTGATGTGTAAAAAGATCAGAGTATAGCTTTTGGCTTCTCTCAGACATCTTTATTTATATGCCAGCCTCTTTAGGGCTGTTGTCAGGAATTTGCTGTGCTTTGTCAACAGAGATTTTGAGCAAGCCACAGACACAGAAAGAGAAGGAAAAATATTTTTTGAGACAGCCCTGAAAGGCCTCTGCCAACATCCTGGGGATGGTGTGGCATATACATGTATATTTACAAGTACTCTGAGGAAAATGAGCTTCATCACGTGATGATTTAACTAATATCTGCGTCCTCCTGTATTTCTTTTTGCCATGGATTCTAGGTAATAGCAGTTGGGAACAATCTCTGGAGTCTGATTCAAAGCCCACTGAAATCAATAAAAACCTTGCACTGACTGCAGTTTGATTTGGATCAGGTTCTTAAGCTGCCTTAAGAATATTAAATATTACTCACTCAAAATCTAATTCTACAGCTGTTTAAATATACATTAAGGGCTTTGCTGACTACAGACAAACTGCTAAAACCAGCTTATAGGGATATAAGCAAAAAAGCTGTTATACCCGGGAATAAATTACCCGAGCTGTAAGGTAAGGCACGATGGGGTGGTTTGGGTTTTTTCTTTTTTGAGGGAACATAGTCATTCTATTTTCTGGTTGAGAAAGAACATAGAGGAAAAAGTGCCTTATTTAAATCATTCAAATTTGCTATGATTTAAAACTGACTTAAGTATTCTTTTTGTTTGTTTAAAGGGAGAGCTCTGGAAAACAAGATAGCCAGTTTAGCCTCTTAACCCTAAAAATAGATTTTAAAAAATGCAAAAAATTGAAGTCCTACAAAAGGCATAAATTTTCTGAGTCAGTATTAAGTCTTGGCAAAACCAGGCTTTCATTTCAAGAAAGCATCTGGCAGCACTGTGCTTTTTCAAAACACTGTTTTCAGCCTGAAACTCAGTCTGTATTACACCATTTTCTGCTGAGGGTTACACAAGGACTTTTGCAGTGAGCAGTTCAGGAGTAAAGGGTGCCTTTTCTAAAGCGATAACCTGCAAGCCCAGCCCAGAGTTCAAGAGGCAAGCTGGGGGCCCTCTCCTCTTGTTCATCATTTTCCGTCATAAAAATTCTGCGAGCTCCGTTGCACACTTGTTGGCATCTGCTCTCAGCGATAGCCCCAGCTGCTGCCGGTGGATCTGCTCATGTGCACCCGGTAATCCACGCACAGCGCTGCCACTCCAGTTAGGTTTAGCAAGCGGCTCACCCTCTCTGTGTGTCAGTAAGGCTGACTGCTGCCGAATACCGCAGTCCCTGGGACTGGGAATCTGCAGATATACCGGGGGAAGATCTGCTGCGTAAAAAGATATGATCTACGCACGTTAGCTTTGAGGTGAAGGGCAGCATCGCAAATACAATTATCAGGCTGAATGCAGGAAAACAACATCTTCTGCTGAGCTGCCTTCATAAACACACACATCAGATTTGTTTCGCTGGATTTCACTTCTTCCAGTAATTGAAGTAGACAAATTACTTGGAATGTGAAAAATCAGGCAGGTTTGGCTTGGGTTTGTTTTCTGTAAAAAAAATTGTAGGCTGTGTGTTTGCTGAGATACATGCACCAGTATTTAAAGGGAACCTCGGCTGGGCATACTGTTGTTTTCCTCTCTCCTGCCTGTGTCCTGTGAATTGTGCTGGTATTTTGGCATTTATCAGAACTGGTGTAAGTGGAGGAAAGGCAGATGCTCTCTGCCTCTCTTGACCTGGTGCCAGGTATGTATCAATGGGTCACTCCATGTTTCACTTCAGATTAATTTAAAACCACCTCAGAGCTCAGAGATGAGTCCAGTCCACAGGAACTGGAACAAGTTACAAAACACCCACGGTCCCTTGGAAAACCAGAAGGCAGCCAAACTGAAGTGCTGGTATGCACAGGCTCACCCCTGTCAGCCTCAGAGGGAAGCTTCCACTAGAACAGTGTATTCCCTGCATGAGAACCTTTTGGCTCTCCAGGCATTTCCACTTGAGATATTTTGGCCACAAGCAAGCTCTTCCCTGAGAGTGTCCCCAGGTTAGAGACCACTTACTTCCTAGAAACATCTTCCCAGCAACGGCCTTTCCATGCAGCCTGGAGCCAGACCAGTTCCCCGTGTTCCTGATGCAGAGCCCTGATAGTGTCTCCTCTCTGTCTAAATTTTCCTTGTCCCACACACTCTGCCACATGCGCCATCCTAGATAACAGACTGACAGGCAGCATGCTCCTAACCATTTCAGCACGTACACGATGAGCCTTTCCATAGGCTCTCTACAAGACTCTTTTCTCTGCTGAAATAGCCTGAACAGAACCAAACCAAACCAAGCCCACCAAGCATCAGCCCTGAAAAGGCACCCAGACCTATCGCTCCAAACTGCAAACAAGTAACTTTGATCCTGTGTTATGGGAAGTTGTCCCATCCACACCACCCCTGCTCTAACAGGGTAACCATGCCAGCTCTAGCTGCAGACTGGCCTTTCAAGGGAAATCAGCTTTGTGCCTCTGGCTGGGTCTGCTTAGGGGATCAGCGATGGGAGGCTGTGGGGCAGCAGAGCATGCCTCTGTTAAGAGAGGCCACAGCACGGCATGCACAACCATCCAAAACAGCTCAGCTGGATGCTGGGAGCAGTGAGACCTGCAGTGCCCTCAGGGCTGGGACACCCAGCAGCAGCCTAGATGGCTCTGACTGAATTTCCTGGCATGCTTCAGCTCTAATTTGGGAAAGAAAAACATGGGCTGGCACACCCCCCGGAGAGGTCACCACCGCCTTCTGCACCAGGTCAACAGCCTGGGCGATGCTTTACAGCTCAGCCTTGCCAGCTTCCCTCTGCCGCCAGCGCTCAGCCACTGCTCGTGGTGGCCCCGTGACTGGCCGGCCGAGACCCAGCAGGTCCATGGCCAGGCTGAGCTGCCCAGCGGTTACCCGAGAGGATGGTCTGTGCCACCCTTCAGGATGGCACTGGCCGCTGCAGACCATGGGCACGATGCAGATGCCTGTTGGTGGCCCAGGAGTGCCCAGCGGCCCTCCCTGGGCCTCTGCAGCAGTACCAGGCAGGGGGAGGCTGTGCTGGCAGTGTGCCATGCCAGCCCCACGCAATTCCCACAGGAAGGTACCCCAGCATGAGGTGAAAATCATGGGTGAAATGGCATCTGCTGGAGGTTGATCCTAAGGACGTATCTTGATTGAAAGCCCCAGCAAGGAACTTGTATTGCTGCTTAGGATTTCTTCCTTAAACACCTACAATTCCTTGCATTTTGTTTCTTGAGTTTCCCTTCCAAAAACTGTATTGGCTTTCTCTTTGGGAAAGGAAATTAAAGAAAACGTTTCTGAGTTTCTGAAACAAGGCCTGATTAAACTGCCTGTGCTGGTAGATGCCTGTGCGTTACCGCCGAGGTGGGACAGGCTACACTTAAGGTCACCCAGCACCATCAATTACAAGATCCTGGCTTCAGGAACTTGAAACTTGTCAGATTAACTACTCAGGCTGAAAGTTTCCATAATGGATGCCTATCTCAGGGTGATTTACAATTACAAAGGCAAAGACTGGTCAAAGGAAGAACTTATCATCCTCTGGAGGCAAGGAAAATAATAGATCATGCCTTGTTTTAGCCACCTTCTGAAATTCTTACACAGTTCCAGTATCTCGCACACTTAAGAGTGCAGAGATTATAAATATGGAGAGCAAGAAGTAGGACTGCTCAGTGGCAGGGATGTTTCTCTTCCAGTTCCTGTGTAACCAAGCTACCCAAATTGTACGTGTTCAGCAACAGAGACTTGCACCCAAGCTCCCCAAGGCTGCGCCAGGAACACATAGGCTTCTCTCCTCTTTGCTTTCTACAAGCCCTAATTTCTCCACTGAGCAAGCAAGTGTACTCCAGATGTGGCAGGAAAGGCTGAGCAGGAATTGTTCCCATTACCCAAATTAAGAGTAAGATCCTGTTTGTCCACTGCTCCAGAACTTCTGCTGTTTGTGCCCAGATGTGAAAGCAAGTCAGATCCAAACAACAAAGGCTGAAGGCCAGCTGGGCAGATCAGGAAAAGACAATGGCAGACAAGGATAGGTTTGGAAACTACACAAACAAATATTAACAATGAAAAAACAGCCTGTGCCAAGTGGCTACAGACTCAGGATCTGTGACTAATTGGGTATTTGCTCAGCTGTGGAACACCAATCTAACACCAAATCCCACAACGCTGTAGCACAGACAGGAAATTGCGAATCTTGTCTCATTTGTACATACTACAAAGCTAGCAAATAGTAAGAGGAGGTGCATTTTTCAAGGAGAAAATCTGAAATGTGTGTTGTTTTCCTCTCCTTTCCTTTGCCTCCTTGACAGAGACAAATCTGAGAGCAGCACAGTCACTGAAACAACACCCACTGCAGTGGACTTACTGTTTGCGTTTGGAACTGCGGAAACAATGTCTTTGCTGTCGGGAGCCAGGGCGCCGTAATTTGCGTGGTGGTGGTGATGACGGTGGTGGTGGTGGTGTCTTGCAGGCATTTTTGTGGTATATGGTGCTCCACCATTCTCCTCAATGTTGAACTGGTGCAGATCACTGTTGTTCAGGGGATAGCTGAAAAAAAAAAAATCAGTTCAAATTAGAGCTGTAAACATTAGGACAAATTTTACTTGGAGAGACTTTGGAGAGACAGACTGCAAATTTTCTTGGGAAAAAAAATGCATTGCTTTTTTGTAAATAAGATTTTTAATGAGATATATCCCAAATCTTCACAGTTTTCTGTTAACAGGAGACTCATAAGGTGAGGAAAAAGGATGCCTTTGCTTTGGCATGATTTTAATATCAGAATTAGTTTTGATTTTACACTCGACACAATCTCTGCTAGACCCTTACGCTGAGCCAAATTCTGACTGACTTCTGGAATATGATTCTCAAAAACATCAACATTTGTCCTGTAGTAATTTGCAGCTTCATCTGGGATAGGAAAGCGGTCTGGCAGCAAACAGTAACTCCTTCCAACTGAAACTGTCGG